>NW_017804420.1:324929-518095 GCF_001625305.1 Branchiostoma belcheri
TAGTCAACCAGAAAAAAATAGCTCAGCAAGAACCTGAATTTTCCTTACTTATTACCTAGCCATGTTTAATCTACTACATGTAGTACCATAATTCACACACAAGTTAAGTATAAAACTATCCAGCTATGCCTTGACACTATGTATCTACCTCTATTCACAGTCATCAATAAATAATTCAGCACCAGAATAGAAATCTGAAGAAACAAAAACAAAGTACATTTGAACAACTAATGACAGCATTGCAGGAGTACAAAACTTACAACTAATACTAAAAATATAATCGGAAGATAGGAAAAGTATTTCACTAGTATTTCTTTGGCTACACAGGAGCCAGAAAAATGAAATTGCAGTTTTTTTTGTACAAAACTCTGTTCACTGTTGCTGCTTTATCTCCAAGCAGATGTATGGTTCAGCTTGTTTCTGTACATCTTTTTTCTGCAGCACTTTATACATGCAATTTATCTGCTTGGAGGTTACTAAGTACAACTGTGTTAGGATGGATTTCAGCTATCACCAAACACACTTTATGACTTTCTGACAACTTATGCTTCGTCCTATCATTGACACATGTTTTAACTTGCTCTTAAGTCTAAGTTAGTGGAACAACTTTTTTGCAAAACTTATTGTGGTAGGTAAAAAAAGAGACACAACTTATACAACTGTTTATAACTGCTCATATTATGTACCATTTCTTGACTTTGGCAGTGATCCAGATGGCCTTTACTTTTTCAACAGTACCTATCTCGAGATATTGCTAATAGTATATACAAAAACAATGTACACAACTATTTCAGTGAAAGCGTAGTAAACTCTGTCCTTACAAAAATACATTCCTGGTCCCTTCCCTTTTGGACAAGTTTGACTGAAATTCTACACAGTGTGCTTTCTTACTTTTATTGTTATGTTCATTGACTCTAGTAACTAAAAATTCATACAGTACCAGTGTTCAAGCCAGTGTCCATTCTTCTGACAAAATTTTTTTGGCGGGCATGAATTTTGTCCAATCTGTCATCTTTGACAAACAAAAATAGGCAAGTAAAGATATGAAATGAGATGGAGAAAATGGCATTTAAGGATATACCGTCGAACAAAATAGTGATGACAAAAATTCAGGCTGGCTAGAATACTGTATTATATCAGTAAACAAATACATGTATGTTACAAAACAAACCTTTTCCTTGCTACCTAATCATGTAACCAATAGAGAATTGGTAGACGAACTGCTACTTAATGTAAGTAAAAAACTGTGTTTTAAGTACTGAAGGGAAAAATGCTTGTAAACTTTCTGGTACAAGATCAATCCAACTACAGATTTAACATGATTTGGCTACAATATCCTGTCATACATCCACAATTCTGCATCAATACATACATGATTCACACACCCGAGTTTAACATATTTTCACACTTACTGAAGTGAACATGGAAGTACAATGTACCTGTATACTAACACCCACAGTAAAATAGTTTGAAGAAAAATGAAATTTGTAAATCTACTTATTAATATGAATAAATTATTTTCTACACCAATGGGTGATTTTGTTTCATGTAGAGCAAGCAAAATCCTACAAAGTTTGGCAGATAGGAACATAATGAAACTTTTGCTGCTATCTAAACTCATTAAGGTAAAGGTAGTCCTGTAGCTTTTTTGATGCCATAGGGGCAGTGGGTTGTTAATCCACTGTGTCTAGGGCACAGTTTTGGAGGGCAGAGCCCATCCCTCTCCTTCCACTGCATTTTACCTCCCCAACCAAAGTCGGGTACACCTTGGTGGATTGAGGAATATAGTGTAACGTGTGCCTTTTCCAAGGACACAACGTCTAGCAAGGATTGCAAGGGATCGAACCTGTGACATCTCAATCAAGTGTCCGCTTGCCTAGCCATTCTGTTGTTGGACACCACAGGATACAGTAAACTCAGTAGAAAAATCTAAAAACAGAATATACTGTGATAGCAATTCAAACTCAACACTGTACAATCTAGTTCATTGTTCACATTTCCACAAAGTAGTTGCTCTTACTCTACATGAATATTTTAATTACAAGTACATGTGTATAAATCTACACACATCTCCCTTGACATCAATGTCCCCAATAAATATGGAATTTGTGGCTCTTTACACATGAGCACATAACTTAGCACAAGAATATCTGGAAGCTTTTTTGATAATCATTTTTTGTCAATAAATATTATTATAATACAACTTGTTACAACCACAGATAAACATGTAAACATATTCATATTGACATTGCATGTTTAGCATAGGTTTGTCTTCTTTGAATGTCTGTACACATGGTTCTTTCTTGCTGTAACATTCCACAAGTAGATACAGTTGGCATCAAATGTTCCACAAAAGGGAATAAGACAAGTCTACCAGCACCTGAACATTACTTACAATCCTTTGGTAGGTGTAGTCAAACTTACGTACAATGCCTTCTCTTTCTATATATAAAAAAAAACCGACCCAGAAATCCTTTCAAAACCAATATGGCTTTCAAGGAAAGTAGTTACTGAAATTTTCCTGATAGGAAAATTGGAATACTGGAGACCAAAAGTTCAGAATTTTTGCTCTATTGTTTAATCTTTATAAGGACTCGGAGACTTTGTCCCCACCGCCTTTGTCTGTCACATTTTCTGTTGTGCTTTTACGGCTACCTTGTTCCACAGTGGTCATGTTTCCTTCCCCACTACCCCGTTCCTGACTGTCCTCGCTCCCATCAAACCATGAGGTGTTGCTGATGAAGGTTTGTTGTGTGTCTTCATCGGAGCCGCCGCTGCACTGGATACCCGCGGTCCCGCTGTCGCCTCTCTCGTGCTCATAGTCCGAGAGAGAGTCCGAGTCGTTGTCTGACTCCGAATCCGAGAAAACCTCCGCTCCTTGGAAGACATAGCGGTTGGGAGGGACAAACTGGTAGGAATGGTCTGTATGATAAGAAAAAAGTAGGTTTAGAGACAATTTCAACATCTCCTATTTTGTTGACATCAGTAGAAAATAGCATGTCGACAGAAAGTAATTCAGCCTATGCAAGATTCACAAAGCCTACCTGGTAGTCTCTTTGCTACACTTTCTTTGGGCTGACGCTTGCTCTGCCAGCATCGACGCAGAGCTTCCATATCGTGCTCAGACTCAGGGTCTCTGTCAAACTCATCTCCCTTGGAGCTGGGACTTGACGCCTGGTCCCCTGTTCTACTCAACTCTGGAGAAGTCTGTTCCTGACTAGTAGATGATACCTCTGCATCCTGATTGGCTGATACCCCCGCATCCTGATTGGCTGATACCTCTGCATCCTGATTGGCTGATACCTCTGCATCCTGATTGGCTGGGGAAGACTTTGGTTGCTCCTGATTGGCTGGCAAACAATCTATTCTTTGGTTGACATTTGCTTCTGTTGGCTCCTTGGTTGTGGATAAATTTGGGCTATGCATGTTAGATAATGAGCCCTGTGTGCAGTTTGGGGTGCAGCTGCCCTCTGGGGCTACTTTCTTTGGAGGAATTTCAGAAACCTGGTTCAACGGAGTGCCTGAGTCAGAATCAGTGGTCCAGCCTTCTCCCAGGAGTCGACAGATTTCTTCAACGATGACATCGCTGTCTCCGAGGAGCTCAACGTCAAACGTCATGTGATTGAGGGGTTCCCTGTTGATCAACACCTGTGGCACTTCAGCTGGGATGGAACCTGGCAGAAAATGGACAAACGGCATTGATTCATTTGGAACTTAACATGTTTAGGAAAGAAAACTAAAGTAAACTTGATCTAGTTTTAGCTCACTGAACGAAGAGCCATTCTTTTACTGGTTGTGACAGATTGCTACGTACAGTATTTACAGGTTCATTTACTGGTGATATTCTCCTAGATCTTTTCGACAAGTACAGTGAATGGTGGGCCACAGCTTAACGCCCTGTCCTAAGGACTACGACCCTTTACAGCAGTGACAACAGCCGCTTTCTCTCATGCCAAATGCTGTTTTCCTAAAGTTTCATGTTATCGGAAGTGCCTAACAGTGCCTGAAGACGTGACTTACTTATGAAGAAAATTCAAACTGTAATTAACAACAAAAAAATTGCACAATGCACAACTTCTGTGACAGCACAGATGAAGTGGATTGCTAATTGCTTGACTAAGACAGGAGTTAAAAGTTGGGTAAGTTCAATTTTTTTTTAAGTTTAAGTTTTCTTCATAGTGACTTGTACAAGCAGTGATGAAGTGTATGCTTTCATGATGCGTTACTTACTTGGTATGAGAGCCACAGGTCGGACTTTGAGTCGGGACCCGATCACAATCAGCAGGTCCACTTTGTCCTTGTCCACAGAGATGGTCTGGTGAAACTTGTCCGACAAACCCTCGCCAAAGAACACGATGTCGGGCTTCATGACGGCCATGGGACCGTCAGGCGAACACTGTGGGCAGCGCGGCACCACCTGGACATGGAGACAACAATGTCAGGATGTACATTTGATAGGTTTCCAATAGCAATATTGGATCTTCAAATCTTATGCCTAATCCCATAGAAAGAACACCATTGGTGCCAAAAGGCTACCACAGGAGACTAAGGTTAAAGATTTCATGATTTTCATCCATCCTTTAACCAATACAAATATGGGAACCAAACAGCTACCTTTGGAGGCTAAGGATTGAAAATTTTCAGTTTTTCCATCTATCCCATGATCAAAACAAATTTGGTGTCAAACGTTTACCTTGGCAGGCTAACTGGCACTCACCTGGTCAAAGATGTCCTGTCTGATCTCTTCACAGTCCACCTTTCTCTTACAGTTTGTACAGGAGGCTGTGGCAAAGGAACCTGAAGAAAAGGACCAGGAATATAAGTTCAAACAATCACAGTAAAATGCATAGCTTGAAATTCTCATCTCCTCTACCCATTAGTCTAAACACTTGACCCCACTGACGATTGTGGCACCATTTTCTCTTGGGAAGGCTCACAAGAGCACAAAAGAAACAGAAAAGGAATAGAACTTAAAACAAACTAGAAAGGTAACATTTGCAAAGCAAATGCATAATGTTTACCTCTGTATATGGTCTGCTCTGTTAATTCTTACTCAAACACATTCATATATATATCAGTGGTCGAAATACTTTTTTTCAGTACTCTGCAATATTGCAGAAGAGTCAAAATTTTGTTCTGCAATTTGGAAATACTTTCTGCAAATACACAAGCCTCCATATTACAACCTTTCTGCAAATACACAAGCCTCCATATTACAACTTTTCTGCAAATACACAAGCCTCCATACTACAACCTTCTCAAACCAATAATTCCTTTTTTACATCACATATAGCTTTGTAAATCTGTACAGTAGCATTACTGGACTGCAGGAGAATTTCAGGTTTATAAGCATAAACTATGGATTAATATGCAAATTAGTGAAGACAATTTTTTGGAAGTCCAAAAGGAAACAAAAGATAGACAAGTCAAGACAAGGATGATGCAAATTAGTGAAGAAGCTCCTGTTGTTTCAGAACAGTCTGTCCCTGGGGCCTGGAAGTTTTAGTTTGCTAAATTGAAAACTAATGAATCTGGAGCCTATTTTTCCTTCTGCAAAATTGCAGATTGTATATTTTTTTCTTCTGCAATCTTGAAAATCTATCTGCAGATTGCAGACTGCAGGCAGGTATTTCGAACACTGTATATATATGGTCAGACAGGAGTATAAATCCCTCTTACTATAAAATTGCAACATTATGTAACCCAACACCAGTTACCATGGTGAGAGATGATAACAAATCAAGTCATTGGCCAGGTCAGGGGTCCGTGTTTGGAATGGAAGAAGAAGAAACGTAGTAAAAACAATATGTTTTCCTTCGTAAACATAATTAACAGTTATCATCGTCATTCTATACCTACCGTGACACTGTATGATCCTCTGTATACCAGCCTCCTGCTCCAGGGTGTCTATGTTTTGAGTGTAGTTCCTCAGCAGCTTGCCCTGCTCCTCCAACTGCCTGATGAACCTGTGGCACCGAGACGGCGTGTACTGGCCGGGGTAGATGGCCTTGGAAGACCAGGAAACAAAATCTGTTAGTTGACTCTTTTTGAGGGCTTATACATTGTACTGGAGAGTTCATCATTCAATTTTCTACAAATAACATAGAATATGTCCTCTGCAGCATCAAATGGCTAGTGGACACGAGACTGAGAGGTCATACTCATAGGATCAATTTCTTGCATTCCTGGGTAGACGTTGCGCCTTGGAAAATGCACTTTTGTACAAAATGTATTTCGAATGTCAAGGCCAGTCAGGCATACCTTTGCAAACTTGAAGAAAGGCCGAGGGTTTTTTCTGAAGTAGTCAATGTCAAACATGGCTTGAGGATCGGGCAGGTCAGGAAAGTCCACGGCAAGTTTGGCGTAGATTCCGTCCCGTGACCGGAAATCTGGAATGCCACAGGAGACAGAAACCTGCAGAAAGGATGATAGATTGTGAACCCTGAAAGTGATGTAAACGCTGTGCAATACATAGTTAAAACTTGTGTAAACGCAATGCAAACAGTGTGCACTAATAATCTAATTTAATCATGAAACGCACTGCTTTGAATCACATTTTGCACTGTTGGTTGTGTGCAGATGGAAAGTTATTTGAGATCTGTACTGCATGTTCACAGGACCAACACCTACCCCTGCACCAGTCAGCACAACAATGTTCTTGCTCCCGTGAATCAGCCTGACGACGTCCTGCAGAGTGTTGACGCTGGGAAGTTTCTCCCTCTTTGGCGGTTCTGTCAGGATGTTGACCACCAGTTTCCACAGGGTGAGGGAGTCCAGATCGGAGGGGAGGACCATGCTGGGTGGCAGGAGCTCCTGGAGGATGGTCCGAGGGTTGATCCCCATGGTCATCTGGTGCTGTACCCACTGCATGGGACCTGGGGAACACCAACCAATCATTAGCATTAAATGACAGTCAAACCTGCCCAAGCGGCCAATTCTTTCAGATAGCCAAATGGCCATAATAACTACCTTTTCCTGGTCCCCATTTTTTTCTTTTTTGAATTACTGTTATTTTTTTCTTATTCCTGTATTGTGTGTGGCGTATTCTTTCATCACACTGGTCATAGCATATTTTATGTCATTCCTGGGCCGTGATCGCGTCTGATACTGGTGTTCGAAACAGTGTGATAACCCACTAGTTACTAGTATCAGGGATTCTAACAGTTATCTGACTGGTTTCCAAAGAATAATTCAAACACCTTTCACGCACCTTGTGGGCTACTTTCAAAAATTTGAATACCGAATTCTGGAAATGTCCTAAGTTAGGGACACCAAATTTTCTCCATTTCTGTTTCTCAGGTGGGTATGACATATATAAAATACACGTGTACTGCATCCAGCATCACACTCTGTCCCGGCCCTTGCTTCAGTCTTTCCGCGATCCAATCTATGGTCAGGCTGGTATTCTAGATTTACATATAGCAATTAAACAGCATAGGTTTTACCTGATATACTGGTGGCCTGCCAGTCCCCTGTACTGGCGCTGGACACACTACTGGCTGACTCTGCATCACTGTCTGCCTGGTTCTCTGTACTCTGTCCCTCTCCACCGGTCTCCCCCAGCAGACAGTTCAGACTGGGGTCACCCGACAGGTCAGCTAGTTCATGGTGCCCCTCAAGGTCATGTTGGCTCAGGTCAGGGTCAGGGTGGTCACTGTCGTCGTGGGCCCAGCCGTTGGTGTAGTCAAAATCATTGCCGTGGTCACCAAAGCCATTGGTGTGGTGGAAGCCTTTAAAAATATATCATTTTCATTTTGAGCATGGATTTTCTTAAATGTGTGAAAACTCTATACAAGCCCAGAATTACATAGAAATACACTCTGTATAATGTCGGTAGAACACAGTGCACCTGCATAAAACCATGTTTTCTGTTGGCTGTTTGGTCAACATTGCATCAGAAGTTTGTCTGTTGATCTGATTATAACTTTTTTGACGGAACATTTCAAAGCTACAGAAGGGATATCATCCTTGAATACATGAACATGACTTTTAATGATACTGCTATGCACATTATGTTCTTGATTTTACCCAGGTGCAGTAACGTTACATTCTCCCGATGTAACGTATAATTCGAAGGAGAAGGTTGCAGATACAAGTGTGACATGTGGTTCTACAGGCCACAAAAAAAAATTGACTACCTTCCTGCATGATATACTAACAGTTATTCAAAGTGTATTGGGAAAAGACCTACCATTGAGCAGACTGTGGTCATCAGTCGACCCAGGTGTACAGTCATAATTACTCCAGGAGTCATCATAGGGTGGAGTTGGGGTCCCTACATCTGTAATGCACAATGTCAAAAATAAGTCCTCTTGCCACAAATAAAGGATTTTGAGTTAAGTTATGCTCCAAAAGGGCACACCTGTTGACTACTGAGGCCAAATGTAACATGCTTGAGTAGGGCTCGAAATACTGCATTGGTGCAGGTAACGTTGAAAAGATAATTATAATTTTCAAATCAAAGTCAAAAATGTAAGTTATCTATACATGATGAGAGATGGTATATGATGAGGAAACAGAAAATAGAATTGATAAGTAAGCAATTAAAAGCTCTGGCACACAAGGATATAAACGATTTAGTCTGTTAAAATTCGTAAAAGTCCTTAAATGTCGGTTCTGGGTTGGTAAAACGCGCGATGAGGAAAACACGAAAGCCCTTTAAATTTCCCGCCACCAACACAAGGGACTCTGGGATAGGGGACGCCAAGCAAAGCAGATTTGCATATATTATATCACCGAAAGTGGGTAACTACGGCGTCAAATATGGCAGAATCATAACAAAAACACAGAAAACGGGCCAATTTTCACTTTATAAGGGAACCACAAGGTTTGAGCCGAGTCCGTGGCAACCGCATTCCGGGACATACGTCATCAAATAGGGCGTCGTCATGCGTACGCGATCTTCTGTCAGTTGAAAAATTCCATGAATCCGCCGCGGAAAAATCGAGAAATTGAGGCCTATTGCTCACCTATCGCGCCCGTTCCGTTCCAGATTGTATGTGGGACCTTTTGGAAGCCACCCACTTCCACTTCGGGGGTCAGGCCTTCGTCTGAAGACAGCCGGGCCCGTTTTTGGGGAGAGGTTGGTGAAATTTCGCTATCCTCCGCCATGGTGGAAGTTAAATTTCCTCCTGCCCGCGCACTGCATGGTGGGATATTCGGCAGGTACCACTTCCGGGTTTGGGGGGTGTAAACAACAGGACAGGTGAATCACGTCTTACAGCTGAATCACGTGCAGTACGTGCGCTGCCTTACAGGTGACTGTTACTCACGTCTTGTGTGACGTTCCTTGTCGCAAGGGTACATATGTCATGATCCTTGACGAAGGGCACGCTAATTTTGCTACGCCACGGTACAATTAAATGCATGAAACAAAATCCATGCAGACTCTGGATTCCAACCTTGACTTTCATTAAGGGACACCTCCGTAATTATGCATGTCGGGACCTTGACACTGCGTTAAGCTTGAGGGCAAGGTAGTGACGTCACGGCCACAAAGTACTGGGATATTGTCTGTCCTTGTCCATTTAGCTGTGTGGCCAACTGGCCATTGTTGCATGTTGTACTCTGACTGTATTACAGAGAATGGGCCATGGGTTGCTGGTAGCCTGGTAAATGAATTCAAATAACTATGGATTCCCAAAACAATATGTTACATGATTTGTTTTTAATACACTGAACAGGCATACATCTCAAGCACAAATTGTGCAAGGTTGTTCTAGTGTAGGAGGTAGGACTTGTACACATGTGGTGTCACATCTGGTATCAATAAAGGACAGGGACCTCTGTCCCTGCACATCAGTCTGCCCCAAGCCGTGGTCGAGTGTGGTCATCTCTATAGCAGCATCAAGCATATATAACACTGGTGGCAGCGGACAGCGCTTTCGAGCGCTCAACCCACGCCATACCGACGATGCCGCCCGACTAGCTAGCATCCCTGACCTCGGCTAAGCAGGGATCGACCGCTGCCATCGTTACCATGCTGCCCGATCCGCCAGCCAGCTACCCGGCCACACCGACTCGACCCCTGACAGCCGCCATGCCGCCCGACACGCCAGACCGCCGCTCTGTATCCGGCCACACCGACTAAGAATCCGTCGACGCTGTCGCTGCGTGCCACGACCTCTTTTCTACCCAGCCGTGCTCCCGTGCACCAGGCCTGCCGTGAACCTGCCATTTGTCTCAGCCATGCAACCCTGCCCAAGACCGTCAAGACCGTGCCATGCCGTCACCTTCCAGCCCGAGCAGCCTGTGCCACGTCGCCGCGTCCCGACCGCCCGCGGAATCCAGCCCGCTGACTCCAGGCAGCCCTCGTGTCGCAGACAACCGACCCCATCATGAGTAGGAACTGACTTTCTAACATGACGTGACCTGCTTGATCTTTGCTGCGAACTCTGATTACTGTATCTCTACCCACAGAACTTTCTAAGACCTATGAACTCTTGTGGTGTTGACTTGTTGCACAATATGTTTTGTTTTCTATGTTTGCCCTTGCTCGCACGCCTACGGGAAGCGACCAAGCCGCCTTGAGCCTATGTTGTGTTACTTGCAAATGATGCTTGCCTAGTAGAAATGCTTGCCTACGGGACGACCCTGCTAGGAAGATCATGTATTAGCCTTTGTGTTTTAAATTTGTGTTTCTTGCGAATGATGCTTGTCTAGTAGAAACGCTAGCCTACGGGACGACTCTGCTAGGAAGATCATGTATTTTTTGCGTTCCCGGATCACACTGTCGCTGTGTGACGGTCCGGAAGTCCCCATACTGCCCCACGCTAGGGAGTACGCGAGGAAATGCGAACTTTGCCGCTGTGCAAGTTCAAAATTATGTGCTATTTTGTATGTGAATTGTTTATGCCTGTTCGTTTATTATTGTGCTCCACATGTACTGTATAGCAGCGGTCCGTCTTACCCTTACCATCAAATTCCAAAGACCATGTGCACATCTGCTTTTTGTTGGCCAAGTTAATTAATAGCATCCTGTTACTTTATGGACCCAATTTCAAACCCATTATCATTGTTGTTTTTCCGGTGGCCATTATTATTACAGCGGTAACACTTTTAGTTATAGATTAGCGTTTAGCCACTGTAGCATTTGTTTGATGTAGTTTGCTGTTAGTTGTTTTTTAGTTGTTTTTGTTTTTCTGCCCCTCAGTATATTTATGTGTCGAGGACGACACCTTTTGTGAAGGGGGGCCAGTGTAGGAGGTAGGACTTGTACACATGTGGTGTCACATCTGGTATCAATAAAGGACAGGGACCTCTGTCCCTGCACATCAGTCTGCCCCAAGCCGTGGTCGAGTGTGGTCATCTCTATAGCAGCATCAAGCATATATAACACTAGGAATATACAAGAGGGCCTGCAGGGGGGTCCCAATAACGCTCTACGCTGTATTCGGAAACCTCTCGATTACGCTTTACGATAAATTCCAAGTGGCTACAACGCATTACGTAGAATTAAAACGGCGAATACGCTCTATGCAAAAATATAGGAGCGGTCCGTCTACGCTCTACGTAGAATTAAAACGGCCGATTACGCTCTACGGAAAAGGGCTTGTGGGCCCCCATACAATATTTTTTCTACTGCAGTACATCTGGAAATCTGGTATGGTTTAGCATTATTCTGCATTGGTTGCTCTTTTCCTGTCTTTATATTGGACAATTCACTGCATGTTGACAGCCTGGTCTTTGTCAAGAAATGAGAGCAATACACTGCTTCTGTGATGTCACGTTATGCAAGTGACATAATTGTTTTTTGAAAAATCTTGGACATTTCACTAGAATATTTGCACAAGGCCATCTATATCAGGGCATTACAACCATTACTCAACAAAGATAGACTTCCTGCAACCTATGATCAAGGATGATGAAAGCTTCCTGCTATGATCCACTTTAACGTGCATCACGCAAGTGGTGCATTGCTCATTCCTTGACATGGACGACGTTATGCCTGAACAGTTAAACGTGGGCTTCCTACGAGACTTTATTTCCCTGCCTGAGTCCTACTTCTCTCCAGGTGCAGAAATCATATTCCGTAATTGCTTTGTAATGACTTCTACCAACTCAGATGACCTTTCAAGATAACCAGTGATACATTGTACATGTACATGTATTTCCTATGAACCAGGTGTGACCACAGGTGTCAATGGAGTCCATCTTCAGCTACAAGAAGGATCAGGATGAGGACTTGTACAAGATACTGGGATGTGATGAACAGTCAACGGTAGGTTAAAGAGAGGGTCTACATGCCTTTTTCTGTGAGGCATAGCAAGCCATTTTATTAATTTTTTGTTGTTAGAATGCATGCAGTATGAATGTGTGATACATTTTTTTAAAATCCAAAATACATGTGTAAATGGTGAATACTAGAGCATTGGAAGCCCTGAATCTTTAAGTTCCTAAAGCAAACCACCAGTAATAATATGTGACTGTCAGCAACTATTCATCAGTTACCTGACAGCCCCATTTCAGTAAAGTAGCTTAACTATCATGACTGACTGTTATGTGACTGACAAGTACTGATGTTGCCATTTTCAGACTGAGCAGATTAATCAGGAGTTCAAGTTGAAGGCCCTTGACTGTCACCCTGACAAGAAGCCAAATGACCCAGAAGCAGGTGAGATACTTTTCAAATCTGGAAAGACACTGAGTCTTGGAATTTGGAAGTTACTGTAATTCACTTCATCATGTTTGAAGAAATGTTCAGCAGCAGGTGCAGAAAAAAAAGTCGGCGAATTATTTGTAACCGTAATTATAAGTTCGCAGTACAGAAGTGACTGCAAAAACTGCAAATATAAAGTACCATTAAAAAAATCAGAATTTACTGCATTCAATTACTCAGTAACTGGCTGCAGAAATTAAGAACTGGAAGGGTGCTTTGCAAGATTTGATGTTTCCTAACATCAGAAGAGTGTATGTTTTGTCCAAACTTCTTTGTTTCTTGCGATGCATTTGACCATTTTCAGAAACTGTCATATTTCATTGTCATTGGGTTCATGCTATCTTTTTAAAAGACTTCTATGATGTCCATAATGATATGGTAGCTGAAAGATATCAAAGACTTCAGCAGGCGAGGGACGTTCTGATCAATGAAGAGAGTCGGGCCAAGTATGACCACTGGCGCCTGAGTGGGATCGCCATGCCGTACAAACAGTGGGTGGCTATGGGCAAGTCTGTACATACTGTGAGTTACAGTCTTTATCTACTTTACCATCTTTACTGTCATAATTATCTATGGGCTTGTATCAACCAGGACCAAGGTAGCACACATTTCACTCCACAGTCCTATCAAGCATTACTTTTTCATGTTCAATACCAGTGTATCAGTAAAAGTCAAACTTTTGCAATGCCTTTACCATAATGACTTTAACCTGAATGTTCAACAGTATGTAAGATAAGTGTATACCCTTTACAAATAGAGGAAACAACAATACAAAAAAACTGCCTGTTCTTGGGAGAAATGTGGACAGTATGCAACTAATGTAGTGGAAAATGATTCAAATACATGTACATAATTCAACTGCGAATGTTACCAATTTGACATTGATAGAAACAGATTATTCATGATAGACATGTAGTATTCAAAATCTCCCCAAGCTTTTCTAGGCTAAAAATCTAGAGAAAACAGTATTCATGTATCTAGCAAACAAGTTGAAAGAAATGTTAAGAATTGTTGGCTCATGCTCCATACCTTGTGTAGTCTATGCACTGGGCTATGAAGACTAAGAAGGATCCCATGCTGGATAACAAGCCTCACACTGACCAATCAGAAGATGGAGATGAAGATGCAATCAGCCAATCAGAGGAAGGGGTCTCAAAACCCGCAGGCCAATCAAAAGGTAGAACGCCTCTGCACATATTTTGTAACTGACCTTGTCTTTTCTGATTGTAACCTTTGCAGAATGACAGCACATTGTTTTTCTCTGTTTCTTCCTCTCCAAACACATAAGGTCAATGACCTCGACCAGATGGCTGTCACCATAGTAACTAGTGTTATAGAAGACTTCCTGTGGTGTTGGATACATTATGCAGCAGGGGGCAGGACAAAGTTGGAGGGGCTGGTCAATATATACATTTGTACATGTACATGAATGTGTTCAAGTAATGAGAATAAACAGACAAGTAGATTATTAGGCTACACCATGTGATGGTAAACATTTTGTCAATGTTATTACATATTTTATTGAACGTATATTTAATTCTCATGACGTATGCATATTTTACCATATACTGATGTAGAGTCTGAAAGAGGTGCTACTCACTCACAAGAGCATCAGTCTCCCAGCAAGAGACTACGAGTTTTTGCAGAGTCAACTTCAGGACAGGGTTCATCCATAGGTATGTATCACAGTTGATTGTGAACTGGTAGGTGGTTCTGTAGCCCTTTGTTAGGCCACCAGTGGAATCCCCTTTAAAAGCTACAGTTAATCCACTGTCTAGGGGATGGTATTGCAAGGCAGTGCCTATCCTTTCACCACCTTTTACCTCCCCAACCAAAGTTAGGTACCCATTTTACACCTGGGTGGAGTGAGGAAAGTTGTGTATAGTGCCTTTCCCAAGGACACAACGTCCAGCCAGGAATCGAACCCGTGACTTCTTGATCTTGTGTCCACTTGCCTAGCCACTCGGCCATTGTATGCCTATATGTACATTTATTTTTCATTTTCTACCTCAGCCTGGTCTAGAGGAGGATGCTGGTCCAGCCAGTCGCCAAATGAGACACTCCGGAAATTCAGGAACTATGAGATATAACTGCAATGCTGCCTTGACCAGTAAGGGGGAGTGCTTGTCATGTCATGTCATGTCACAGAGAATGCAATTTGTTCCTATGGGCACATGTGTATCTCTGCATTCAGGTACCTTATTTATTGCTGAGGACAGTTTATGATAGGTATATGTGTATACAGTGTGTAGTTCTGAAATGTTTCATATAGTCTTATAGTTGATGTTGTATTTGTACATAGCTTTATTGAATCATAGTCTTGTATTTATAGTTGTGTCATCTATGTGTTATATTTGGAATCTTGATTTTAATCTTATGAGTCAGACGGTTGCCAACACACGTGACGCATAGCTGAAAGCATAGGCACCATGATATAAAGTTTATGTTACTAGTAACTTCTAATATCATGGCTGTATTTACATTATGCAAAAGTGAATGATGTACTGAGATGGCCAAAAGACAGGATACTTCAACTATAAAAGTAAGTGTTGAAGGTTTCACCAGTGTACCAGTGCTATTTGAGTAAAAGTATGTACCCATGCATAGAGGATGATAGTCAAACTGTACACAAGTATCACCTTCATGGTCATGAGTGGTTCATATGAACCACCAGGACTGTCTCAGTGTTTTTGCTGCTAATAAAGAAAGTGTTCCTATTGGTAAACTACATGTAGTGTGTGTCATCCTGCCTTGCAAATAATATTTTTTCTTTCACTAAACTCTGGCTGGATAAATTTTATTTCCCCACGATTTTCTTCTCCAAATCATAGGACAAAGCAATTGAAAGCACATTTTGAACACACAGATAATCAAAGTTATGATTTTCCTGTGATGAGGGGGGATACAGACTTGGTAACAGCATTCTCAAGAAGTAACAGTGTCTTGTTTCATTATTACTGTACTTGACAATAAGAATACATTATGGGACAACACTCTTCCTTTTTTGACCGCATATTGCAGCAACGACACCTAGCTGCAGTACTAATCATGATCAGTCATTGTTGTCCTGAAGAAGGTGACAGTCACAAAACGTTGGATGTAAAAACCTACTTGTACTATACATACCCCTTCTAGCCAATCAACTACAACTTAAAGTTTAGTTTTTATTCAAACATATCATCTTTTGGTTCTTCAGGAAGGAACGGTTCTACTTGGAACTTGTATGACGGGGTTCCTTTTGCATGTACCAAGCCTCTTGTCACAAACGGACCTGTAAAGAGAAAAAAAAAAAACAAGATAATTACAACTTTTTTTTGTCTGAAACAAACCATAGTTTCAAACCATTATTTCAACATTGTCCTGGGGGAGCACCCAGAAATGTGCATGCCTTCACTGATTGACATGATGTTACATCAAACAAAAGTAAGATGATGGAAAAAATTTCAGGCTAGCTAGAACCCTGGCATTGTTGTTTCGAAAGGACAGTTGTTTAAAATGACTAATAAACTGGTGGACGTCCCAATCACTAAGTACCTAATACCAGCCCAGAAGAGAACAAGAAATAGCCATGCCTTCAAGTACCAGAGTTATCAACCAAGGATTGAGGTGTTCAAGAATTCATTCTTTCCTTCAAGTATCACAGATTGGAACTCGCTGTCACCAAGTACAGAAGGGGCATTGTCATTAGATAGCTTTAAACAATGTCTAGAGTTAGATGTCCAAGGGCTACGTGTAACAAGTTGATTGGCATAATATAGCCAGCTGCCGCCGCGCCGCGTGGTATGTTACGCCGAAAGGCGGTTATACTGGGTATACAGATACAGACAGAAGCGAACATACCGAAGCTGAGAGGCTTGTGTGAGCAGACAGCCTTGATCATACAGTCAATGTTCTCAGTCAGCTGTTCATCTGTCATGTCCAGCTGGAGAAGAAAACAAGGCAATCAGAGATGGCGGACTTCACCCCCTCATCCACACTACTTTGCAACCCTTTCAGACCCACTGACAAAACTAGCAGGAATGTACGTAAAAAAAAAAAGGATAAAAGGCAAGGTGTTCTTGAGGTTAAGGTTGCTGACTTAAAACTTGAAGGTTCTGGGTTTGAATCCCCGGCAAGCCTCAGTGTTGTGATTTTGGGAAAGGCACTAAGGCCACACCAATTTAATTTCTTGGTTAACGGATTCGCCCGCTTCATTTTTTTCTGATTTGCAAATAAAAATAAAAATTCAGAATCAACTGCAAAATGCTCATATTTTGCCCTGCACAGTTGAAAATGGTTCTTTTCATCCTAGTTGTTACAGTTATTCCATCTTTCAATGCAATGGTATCATTAAAATGTCAAAATTCATTGTTTAAATTTTGAACCAGCCTGGTGTGTTGACTTCATGGCTCCTTTCGTACCATTTTGGGCCATAATAGGATGCCTAGGCCTGTTTTTATTTTATTTTTTTCGCCTGCCCGCTCCATTATTTTTCTAGAAAAATCCGTTAACCAAGAAATTAAATTGGTGTGGCCTAACCCGGTATTTTCTCACTCAAAAATGAGTACCTACCTTTGGTTAGGGACATCCTCTCGGATAGGACATAAAACTGAAGGCACTGTGTTTGAGGAGAGCCACACCTTGAGCATGTTAAAAGATCCCATCACACTTATCAAAAAAGAGCAGGGGCTCAAACCTTACAGTCTGGTCTCTGGGTTGACATCTCAAAAAGGTGATAGTCACCCATTCTGTCATTTCTTCCACATATGTATGTGGTAAATCTCAATAAACTAGAGAAGTAACATTTGCAAAGCAAATGTATAATGTTTAGCTTTGGACATGGTCTGCCCTGGTAATTTTTACTCAAACACATTCACATACATGTATTACGAGTATATGGTGACAGGAGTAGAGCAGACCATGAAATTGCAACATTATGTAACCCAACACCAGTCACCATGGTGACAGACGTCAACAAATCATGTTATTGGCCAGGTCAGAGGTTAGTGTTTGGAACAGAAAAGGAGGAAGAAACTGAGTAAAATCAATATGTTTTCCTTCGGTAAACATAAGAAATAAACAGCTGAAACACACTACTCACCCTCCCGATGATGACATTGACATGACCCTTCCCCTCCTGTTTAGGGTGGTTGTAGGTGAGGGCGGCATATTTCTGACCTCTACTCCACAGGTCAACCATGTAGGAGATGTCATGTCCAACTGTGTCTACAGAACACAGAGACAGACATGTAGTAGAACATTCATCAATCAGTGACTGTTTTTGAAAGGTAAAACATGTACATGTATTAATGTTTATGACAACAATGACACTGAAATACACAATAGATAACTCAGATAACTTCTCATGTATACGCCTGAAAATTGCAAAAAAAGAATGTGAAAAACATAATTAAAAGCTGCTCATGTCTTGATTAAAATGCATGGAAAAGCCGTGCAATTCTCTATCTATAATAATGCGTGTAAACTATTAGTAGGTACTGTTATAGATAGCCACTCAGGAAAAAGAAGAAATATATAAAGTATCTTCAACAACATAATCTACTGTAACAAATGTTTTTAATGTAACTTACTTCTCTTTTTCTTGGGAAACTTTTTCTGAAGCTTCTTCTTGAGGACTTGGAGGTCTTGGGTAAGAGAGGGGACTGACACACAGTAGTCAAACTCAAGTTTGTCCTGTAGGATCTGTCAAGAGAAAACATGGACAAAAAATGTGCCTCTAAGGATTTTGGACACTGAACAAGACTATTTCCTAAGAGTGGCGAAGGAGGCTATTTACATCAGGGCCCACCACCTTTCACTTAACCGCAACAGGGGCCAACATCGTCTACCAGATACCTTTGACCCAGTGTTGACGACACACTTCAAAGAAGCCACGTGACAAGCCTCACTGGGTCAGTCTACTTAGGAAGACCAGAGTGACGGGTCAAAAGCTCTAGGTGAGAGAATTTTTTGTGTTGGGCCAAAAGTTTTAACTTTAAACATGTAACTACCAAAACAGATGAACGTTCATGATAGTAGATGTGACTTTTATTAGTTAGTTTAAGTCCTTCCTGCACCAGACAGTGCCATCTCTGGTTCAATAGCCCTTGGGCCACGTTGTTGTGAAATGACTACTGAATAGGGGCCTAGTACACTGGTAGTTTAAGTATCATGCTCTTTCCTAAATGCTGAGTGCTAAGCATAGAAAGCAGTGTGGCGCACAGTGTTTTGAAGTCTTTGGTATGACTTGACCGGGGAGTGAATTCACAACCTACCGAATGCAAGGCAAACACTCTACCCACTTGGCCATCGTACCAGCCTGCATGTGTTTTGTTGACTATATTTTATATATCTTCAAGCTGATTGATAAATATACTGTAAAATGTCAATTCCTCTTCTTGGGGTTAGATTCTTCACAAATTGCACTCTAGCAAAGCTTATGATTTTTAATTATTATAGAGATTGACCAATAACTTTCTACATTCATATACAAGGTCAAGGATAGATTTTAAGGATTCAGAACAAAACTGCCAGATTTGCCAGAAATAGGACAATCCCATGGGTATAATAAAGACCTCTTGGATGAGCTCCGGGCCCCCAACAATGTGAGCACCACACTTCTTGGCTTCTTCAATATCATCAGGATCCTGGGGGAAAAGAGAGCATCTGAGCTGAGCACAAGGTAATGGTGTACAGAAAGTGTGAAATAAAGCGAGATGGGATGAAATTGAATGAAATGATTTAAAACATGAAGTAAAAACAAAGTACATGTAGATCACAAGTACATGTAGCACAAAGTATGTTCAATTTCGCTCTAGCCTGTTTTTACACAAGCCCTTGCTGCTGGAGGTTAATTGGATATGAAACATTTGACGTGAAAACCTTTTTATACAGCCTCTTGCCAACCTAATGAAATTATTCATAGACCATTACTCACTGTTGCAAACACCAGTATCTTCTTGGGCTCAGTAATAGTGTGGGGGAGGTGGACACTTCCAATAAATGGCTCCACCTTTTTCTGTATGGAACAGGAGTAACAATATTTCAGTTTAGTTAAAGTCCTGGGTTTATATCATAAACTATATGGACATGGATGTGGATTTTTATTTCCTACCTTGACTGTTATTACCTGTGATAACATAAAATTTAAAAAAAATTATGGTAATGACATCTGAACAGTTTTACTTTTAGTATAATCCACACTTCATAAATTCTGAGTGGTGCATGTAAAAATTGTCTAGTGCAAGTAATTTTCAGTGTTACCTTCATCAGTGCAAGTATACAGAAAAGACTTAATCTCAAAGCAAATCTTTGGGTGGCTGCAAAAACCATACCAAATTGGCCAGGCAGTATCCATTTGCCAGACAGTGGCATATTGGATATTACCACCCAAAGATCTGCTTGGAGATTAGAAAAGAGTATTTTGAGCCCTGAATGTCTATCCATTTCCCCCTAGAGGGGGGTGGGAATTGTCCTCACCTTTTTCTGCAGCTTGGTGTCCAGTTCCAGACTGATCTGTACCCAGATGTCAGGCTGTCTGAACTCCAACTCTGCAGCTTTCCTCATCTGTTGTAGACACTCCTCCAGTGGGCTGGGATACCAGGGATAATACCTGCCAAATCATATATATCATTTCATATCATACAATTATAGTTCTGCACTGTAATGTTCCCGATGTACATGTACATGTGCATGTGTATTCAAAACCAAAGTTTAGACTGTAGACATTAATGAGGGTTTGTATGCCTTTTCTGTGAGGCATAGCGAACTATTTTGATTCAGTGTTAATCTTAAAAAAAAATAAGCTGGCCACTTCAATTCAATTTTAAGAATTGTTAGGAAATTCTCTGTGAAGCTTAACTGGTCACTTCAATTCCAAGTAGCATGTTACTTGCTTAATTGTTATCATTTTTAAGCGTTAGAAAATTCTTTGTACATTGTGTATCACATGGTTGAATGGCAGAGCATTTACCCCTAAGCAAACCCTCACTAGTTCATGACTTGGACTTTTACATTCATGAAGTTGTGATACTATTTGCTTCATCAAAATTCTTCAAACTGTTAACAGTTATTATTCATTATTATATTATCATAATGTTTATTAGAATTTTTAAAATTTCATTATTAGAATTCTTCCCACTCTTTTCTGAGGAAGTCATTTACTTACTTTAAAACTTAAAGAATTATACACTTTATACCTTAAAACCATATATATTCTCTTGTTGTTATATATTCTCTTGCACAATGTAACAATCACACAAGTAGCATTTGCAACTGTTACAGCACAATTATAACTCAGAAATTGCCCCAAAACACGATGATCCTCCCATCAATGGTTTTCTGAAATCAGAGTCTGCAGATTAGCGCTGGTAAGCTGGTTAAAAGCATGCTAATCCACGTTTTATCCCCACAGGACTCCGCCAGAGATGTCAGTGCTAATCCCATGATGGATTTCAGTACCTCAGCAACAACTGCAGCTTCAGAGACTGAAGACACAGGGACATACAACTGTATTTGTATGGCAGGGGGCCAAATTCTAGCCTAGATGCCAGGCTTTTTAGCTTTAGTACAGTCTCAAAACACTGTAGCCTACCCCAGTGTTCTTAGCCTGGGTACCATCCTACTTGTATGCTGGGGCTCCCTAGCCTGGTTACCAAACCTATTATAGCTCCCGAGTCCTACATCCTCTCCGCATCCTCTCTCTCTATTTGCAGAGAGGATGTAGGACTCGGGAGCTATAATAGGTTTGGGAACCAGGCTAGGGAGCCCCAGCATACAAGTAGGATGGTACCCAGGCTACAGTGTTCTAGCCAGCCTGAAATTCATTTGTTATATGCAATTCTATGTGACTAGCACGTTGGCAGAATGTACTACGCCTGAATGAAACCCTAATCTTTCCACAGTTTTTGTTGGATTTTTGGTCAACGTTGCATCAGACTTTCGCTTCTTGCAGACAACATCTTTTCTGACATAACATTTGGACTATTTACAGACGAGATGTTAACCTCATATACGTGAATACGACCTTATATGAGACGTTCTGCCAAAGTGATATGCATTGTAATACATTACAGGTTTCACGCAGGTGCAGTAAGCAGGTTGGCAGAACGTACTGCGCCTGTGCATGTAATGTATTGTACCTCGGTAGCACTTTGGCAGAACGTCTCATATAAGGTCGTATTTGCTCATATAAGGTTAACATCCCGTCTGTAGCTTCCAAATGTTATGTTGGAAAAAATATTGTCTGCAACAGGCAAAATTCTGATGCAACGTTGACCAAAATCCCAACGTAAACTGTGAAAAATTTGGGTTTTGCACAGGCGCAGTACATACTGCCGAAGTGCTGATGCAGTACGTTCTGCTCATGTGACCACATCACCTCCTGCGCTGAATCTTAGGGGGTCTGGAGGCACGCTCCCCCTTGCAGAGATGATGAGAAGTGCAGACATACCTTATATGGTAGACATCATCTGTGGGGTGCCAGGCGACCCTATTTGGAGGTTTCAGAGGTCTTTGTTCCTCTTCTGCATCTGTTAGTACTTGTTGGATGGATGGTGTGCTGGAATGTAACAGAAATAGCCATTGTTATTTCCGTCCAAAACATCAACCTCACAAAGGTATTGTGGCCAAAGTCATTTAGAGACCCAAGTCTGAGGAAACAAACTGTAACAACACTTATATTAGAAAGACCAGTCAGCCACTAAAATAAAGTTATAAACAACATTGCAGTACTAGGAATGATGGTTATGCCTCGGTCATTTTCCACTACCTATAACCAAGGACTAAATTTGTGAAGTGAATTTTTGGATGCTTGAAACTGATGAGTCATACGAACAGAGATAGTGTTTGGTTATTGTATAACGTTACTGTGTATATATTTATATTGTAATTATACGCCGAATTGTAACTGAACTGAAGAATATGCAAAGACCCCTGACCTGCCTCCCGTTGACCTCTTGAAAAACGGCTTAGGCCGAAGAGTTTGTACTGCTACGAAATTGTACTGTACATTTTCAAGGTTAAATAAAGGTTAGAAAAAAAAAAAGGACATTATACACTGTGTATAATGTCCTTGCTATAACACAACCAGAGTCTGAGATACGGTTTCAATCACTTTAAGTGGCTTCCAAAAGTTCCAAAGTATAATTCAAATGCATTTTGACCCATGTGCAATGCTTTTGAAAATTTGAATACTAAATTAAGACATTGGAATTGATGTTACAATTTTTTTTTGTTAGGGACATTAGATTTTCTCCACTTCTGATACATTTCACATTGAAAGGAGGTTTTCTTGAGTGGGTATGACATATGCAAAATATAACATGGTGTATTCTGCATCACCCTCGGTCCCAGCCCTAGCGTGGGTTGAATCACCTTCGGGCAATCCGACCCACAGTTGGTTGGTACCTTGAGTGATATGGAAATTTTATTATTATACACCGTGTTGTATGATTTCTTACCTGTATGTCCTGTAGGATGTCTTCATTCTTTGCTGCATTGAAAAAATGCATGGCTGCCTAACTGGTTTCCAGTGGGTTCTGACGTGACATGAGGAACATCTAAGTACACCTGTGAGGGAGGAAACAAATTATGGGGTCTTAGTTTGCAAATATACTTGGGGTTTCTGTCTTTTGAGTGAGTGTCTGTTATGCTAACGTTAATATTGTGCGCCTGTTAAAATATATTGGTGTGAATAAGTCTGGCAGCTAAATGTAAAAGCTCTAAAGCATAGGTCTATAATCTCAGAGTATACAATATTGAAATCTATCGAGAAATTTGTAACATTTTCCACTCACAGGTCACCAAGGCGCGAGCATTTCTACAGGGCGCAGCCATCTTGGATCCGGAAATTCCCGAACCGTAATTAAGGGCTTCCGAAGGTTTCCGAAGACGATTGCATTCAGCTAGAGATGATTTTGCCGTGTTGTGTCTTTGAGATGTGCCCGAATTAAGAACGTGGCCATGTAACAGACAGTTCTTTTGATTTGGTAGACTTCGGTGAGTCTAATAGCCAAGATTATTCTATAGTACAAAAAATTTTTGGTTTCTTTGTGGGATTTTTTTTCGCTGTTGTCATCACACAAAAATTGCCAGAACATTACACGTCACTTTATAGGGGGGCAGATACAATTATAATGTAAATTCAAGCAAGTTGCGTTACTTTGGAGTCATTCTTTATAGCTGCAAAATGTTAATGTAGTTTTTTTATAGTATGTTTATCTATATATTAAACTCTGTGTTGTTTGATAGAGATAGTATTTTTCTCTGTTACTAGGTCATTTGCTAAACACCCCTGAATAATAGTTGCGTCCAAGATTGGCCAATCACACATCGAGCACATAATGAATTTCGGAGCTTCGCATCTCAGTGGCAGCCATGTTGGTTCACAGGTTTTGTCGCGGATTTGTGCACTGGCTTCAGCGCTGATTTTCTCTATATTTTTGTGCCCGTGAGATGACAAGATATACACACAGGTAAAGTCTATGAACCGTAGATTCGGTAGATTGTTGTATTTGTGTAGACCGGCTCAGTTTGAGGGCGTAGAGGGGAAATCCTTGCGGGTACGTCAAGCAGATCTTCTCGCCAACACAGCTTGACCCAAGGGTTTTGTGTGGGGGATCTCTGACATTTTCCCCTTCCTCATGCACAATTCGCCGCGTTTTGTCCACTCTCCTGATATATTCCGCAGCCTTCTTGTATCACTGAACCTCATTTTGTCGACCTGTGGTCTTCTGGCCACCGATCTGGTGGTGTAGAGCTGAATCTGACGTATTTTCTTTTGTCTAAAACGAGTCTTTTTGGGCAAATTCCCTCCCAGTGTTTTGTCTGTTGCAGCTAGACCGCCTTTGTTAAACCAAACGGCATTTGAATTTCACACTCCTGTGCATTCGGATGAAATTTCACTGCATACAAAATGTCCAGGGAGGCTTTTCTTCCATTTTTTTCGTGAACAAAGGTGTTTTGGGGGGCTCAAGCCCTCGTTGATCATGTTTAGGTGTCAGTACTTGAATGTGGGAACCAATTTTGTTCATTTACCAGTGTCGACCCTTCATAGTTCATTTTGTATATTAAGGGGGTAAATTATACTGTGTAGGATAGCAAATTGAACAGTGGTATAGAGACAGACACACAGATTTTACAAAATGGATAAAACAGAGTCAAATGCAAGAATCTGATGATGTATTCCTGAAACCTAAATAGAAACTGCTGTATGTATGTATAATTTGTTAAGAAAACATACATGTAGTACTGTGCATGTTTTGTTTAAATCTGTATGTCATTACTAATATTTTCACAAAGGATACTCTTTTTTTCGACACGTCCATAATGAGCAAATACTGTATATTGGTACGATTTTGATTACGTAACAAGGGGAGAATGAAGTTGCGAAATCTGAACAAAAACCATGATACAAGAAACCAGCCTGCTTACAACATCCAACCATGGAGTGTCGATACAAAAGGATGGACCAGTTTTCTTGGGAATGAAATATGTCATCAAATTAGGGGAGGTGGGAAGGTATTTCATCAAATGAAGATTTGATCATAAATAGAAATTGTTTTAAGATGATGAGGTCTTATTTTTTGCATAATTTGGTTAGATGATTAGAATGTTTTGACAATTATGAGAGAAAAGTATACCCTGAGTCCTTGATACCATTATTACTTGAAATACAGACAACATAGACTTAGAAGCTATAGTACAATGGAAACAAATTCAAAACTTTGAAAAAAGGACATGGCAGAGCTTTCATTTGGCTACAGATGGTCAAACCTTAAAGTTTTTGAAGATTTATTTAACCACAGGTTTTGCTTAAAATTTGAAAGCTCTACATCATCATAAGAATATCTATTTTGGAGTTTTGCCGAGCACTACATTGTAAATCATCTTGAGCCAAATGCTGTTTTTGAAGAAAACCTTGCTTGATCCTGTACCAGAGATAAAAGCTTCAAATCCCAGTAGATGAACCACAGGGGCATACAAAAGAGGTACATTTGTATGGATTCCATCTGTAGTTTTCAGGCCTGTGTTTCCTAACATAATAGTTACTTTGATCACTACCATCGGCATAATAATATATATTTCTTACAGCTCCTTATTGTATCAGCTGGACATTAATCACCTTTGCTACATGTTTGGCTATAGGAATTGTACACAAAATGATTATTCATAATTTGTACTTTGTAGTAGACTAGTATATTTGGATGTGGTCAGTTGACATTTCAACATATGGTTGCAGTTACAGCTAAACTAGCAGAGTTGTCTTATATATCATGTCAGCAGGATGTTGTATTGAATGAGGTAGAGACCCTCTAGACTTTGACTAATTAAAATTTACATGTCAACAAGTCAGACAACAACTAATTATGTTAATTGTGGATAGGAAATTTGCCTGTGAGCAGAGGGTATAGATATGAATCTGAACCGTAGATGACTTTTCCTCATGCCAGAAGTCAGAATAAATAAAGTAATATCTGCAGGTCACATCTGTATATGTTTTAGTCAGAAGGTTTTTGTCTCCAAGCTGAATATTGTAGTGTTTACCCTTGACTGCATTAAGTTATTTTCATATTTATAGAATACACAGCATGGATTTATTATTTATGACTAGCTTTTGTTGTATTGGAGAGATTTAAAAGCTTGCATTTTGATCATCACAGGAATAATGCGTAAATGAAAGACCTTTTTTATTGTACACATACAAGTTATGCTCTTACAAAGTACAGGTCATTGAATTTGTGATAAGGCCACAGCAAGAAATTTTTATGGATGACATCAGCGTGCACATTAATTTTCGCCTGATTTAAAAAAAAAAACAAGAAATTTTGTTGCCTTCTGACAGTGGTGAAAAATGTGCAAAGATGTCTGTTGCCATGCCAGAAGACAGTACAATGATTGAGTAAAAATTTTGAATTGTAGAAACCTTGTTTTTTTCGGCCTGCCTTATTTTTTTTTTTTTTGCCCCCCCCCCCTCGCATTAGATTTGGAATCTGCGGAGGATGTCATCTATAAAATTTACTTGCTGTGGCCTAAAGACTAGTATGTAGTTCATAAAACAAAGTATACTAAAGCTAGAAGGTGGTTGACAAGTTCATCTGGATTTCCTAATGTACAACAGGATGTCATTATCACTGGAAGTGTTTTATCCCTCAGGGCTTGAAATACCCACTTACAATTTGCAGAACATTTTTGAGATTGCTTTTAGATAGGCCATACTTGGGGACTGAGAACTCTGACTTTATAGCTAAGGTATAGAGTTCGTTCTGTACTGTATCATTATTTCTTCCCAGTACATGTTCTGTAGTTCCTGATTTTTTGTCACGGTACTTTTATGTTCACAGTTTTCACAGTCACTTCTGTACTGCGAACTTATCATTACCATTAAGACTAAAAAAATAATTCACCGACTTTCTTTTTTCTGCGCCAGTCGCTACCATGAACATTTTATCTTTTTCTCAGACCTTGAACAGAAAGTGAATTACAGTTTTTCCTAAGGCCACACTAATTTAATCAATTGGTCACATAAATGGTCAGAACCCAGTGCTTACCAGTATTACTATTTATGCTTTTAGTGATTCCACTATTACTGCATCAGAAAGATTTGTTACCTGACTCCTTGTCCCTTTCCTGAGTTTACCTGGGAACCTACTACAGGAAGTGGGGCCAGGGGTTCAGTTGGACTGTCCAGGTCAAACATTTCCAGATTGTATTTACGCAAATTGGCAGCCAGGATGTGGAGGGTGTCCAACTGAGGGCTGATACTGATAGACCACAGATCACACTACATGTAATTTGTTGGGAGGAATGTCTGAGAGGATTATTAGCATTGGAAACGTCACTTTGGTTCGCTTGTTAGCGGAGCTCCGATTTATACTGTAAGATTCCTTTATTAGGTAGGGCTTGATTGTATCGAAATTGGAGTAGGGAACAAATTGGCAAGATGTTGATATTGATATGTCCTTCACAGACTAACCAGGGCTGGAAATAGCACTTGCATATGCCAGGTTAGTACAGGTAAAGAATTGGAGCTATGCAGGTGTTTCTGATATCTACCTACACCTAACCTGCACTGGTCCATGTACTGGGTATATGCAGGTTAGTACAGGTAAAGAATTGGAGCTATGCAGGTGTTTCTGATGTCTACCTACACCTAACCTGCACTGGTCCACGTATTGGGTATATGCAGGTTAGTACAGGTAAAAAATTGGAGCTGTCCAGGTGTTTCTGATGTTTTCCTTCATCTAACCTGCACTGGTCCATGTACTGGGTTTATATATACATTAAGGCTTTGTAGATTTTTATTTGCTACATTGACTGTTGCCACCTCCTATGAAGGATACTTTGTAAATTCTGAGTGGTGCATATACATGTAGAATTTGTCAGGCGCAGGTAGTTTTCAATGTTACCTGCACCAGTGCAGAAACAAACATATTTCAAGCCCTGAGCATGCATATATACATGCATAACACTGCAGAGAAAGGGACTAATTTTCATTCATAAGCCCACAGATAAACTGCAGCAATAGATAAACATAGACAGAGACACAGTAAATGAGAGGCTCATGAAAAATTTATGACTCTTGCTACCCGATCGCCAAGCTTAAAGGTAGTGATGCATCATATACTGTTCTGGACTGTTCTGGTACATTCTATACTCGAGGGACACATGTTCCCAACAATGTGTAATGGTCATTCCATTCTTGGATAGTCTTGCAACAATCTTGGGTATTTTTTCCGACTCGAGAAGGAAACTAAGCACAGTGAAGTCAAGAAGCAATGTCAGATGATATTCAAGATTTGCAGGAAAAATATTCTGGACTCAAAATATTGCATGCAGTTGAAAATTACCGCTGTTGGATATCTTCTACTTTTTCAAGTAAAGGCAAACTATTCAAATGTATAATCCCTTTGTGTTTGTCTGATGTAATAGGGAGTGATGAAAATTGAAGTTGGTTATGTCCTTGAACTACAGCTCTCTACTGTACAGGATAGATTTATTAGTGTTATGCTTGGCAAAAAGCCTGGTCCATATTAAGTAAAGAGATTGTCAATAAAATCAGTGACAGTAAACACAAGTAGCTGCAGTGATTTTATAGGTTATTAGAAGAGTGGCTGAAGTTGGGAAAATGGTTTGAGAGAATGGCTTTTCTGGGCTTGAAAAAAATGTTGTGCATGAAAAACTTGTACGTAAAAAAATCAAAGCCCTTGCAATATGCCTGGAAATATGCAGCACGAAATTCTTTATCAGAAAAATGTATGCTGTATGTGATTTTGCTGCATCTAGAACCTGAAATTTTTGTTTGAAAAAAAAAGACTTTTAGGTCCCTTGGGAATTGGTTGATTTACATATCTACCATGAAACCTGAACATTTGAAAATCAATTGTATTTTATTTTTTTTAACAAGAATTACATGGAAAAGCCACTCATGTAAGGCTCTGTAACAACTTTTTCTCTGTCCTTTACATTCTTTATTTAAACTTAAGAGCCTAAAGCAGCAAAGAGTTTTTAAATCCCCTGGGAATCAGCTAATTTGCATATTTTCAGGCGTACATTTTACAGGCACAAGTTTTTCACACGCAAATTTTCCTCACCACAAAACCCCAACCCAGTGATTTGCCAGAGGGGGGACACCAGGTGAATGGGGTCAGAGTACAGCCCTGTTTGAACAGCTGTTTCAGTACATCCAAATATGGACATGGCCAGACCCACAGGCCTATGACATCACTTGTTTACCTTTGTGTAAATCAGTGTACCCCAGTATCTAGATGTGAGCTTGCATGTTAACTTAGCAATAGCAGAACACAGTTTTTGCCCTATGGCGATTTCTATGGTTGGATCCAAGGGTGATACCGTATGGGGATTTCTATAGTTAGGATGTTTGCTCACGGTAAAAATTACAGTTGGGTACTCTAGCGAAATATGAAAAATGAATATGTTTGAGTTCTTTCAATGCAAAATTAGGGAAAAAATTGGTGTCTCACTCTCCAAACCAAAAAATGCAACAACATCAATTCCAACGTTTAAATACTATATTGGAATTTTCGACATCGGTGCATGTCATTGTGGTTAGGGTGAAACACGTTCAAATTGTTCTATGGAAGACAGAGCTATACCGTAAAGTACGGCCTGGTCTGGAAAACCGTCATTGACTTTCTACCCAGTCTTCAAGAATTTTGTCCGTACTTCTTCGTATATCCACGTCATAGACCTCCCATTAATACTGTGTAGTGTGTACTACTATGTTGAATAATGAGCAGAGAATTACAATTTGCTTGATGCTTCAGTCCTTACCTCAGTGCTTCTGGATAATATACTTTGACTAATGGTTATCGCTTTGTTAAGAGTGACAGACAGGAACTAGAAAGGCATTATTTCCCCTAAGGGAAGACTGGTGCCCTTGTGAATGTCACTGCCAGATTGCAAGTTGTGTTGTTACTTACATGTCAGGGCTCGAAAGTCATTTTTTGGAATAGGTGCACTGGTGCACCCAACCTAAAAAATTACTAGGTACACAAAATTTTTTTGAGTGCACCATATGAAACAAAACCTAATTGCATGTCTTACTGCTCCTCTTCTGAGCTTGAATCTAAAATGAGAGCTAACTTCAAAATCTGTAACATTACTACAACAAAGATTTTATTATTTTTTGACACTTGTATGCCAAGAATATCCTGCATACTATTACACATTTTATATGTACAAAAATACCTACAAAAAAATTTGGGTGCACTGGTGCACCCACAGAAAAAAATTGGGTGCACAGCTCCAATTTTGGGTGCACTAAGGTGCACATGCACCTAGTATTTCGAGCCCTGCATGTGCATAGCTATCGATCAAGGATTTCTTTCACATTACTTCATACTAATCATAGTCAAACTGTAGATACTTGGGTAGTTCATTGGCTCTATAATAAGCTTTCATACAAAAGTAGTTGTAATTTATATGTATCGCCTTATATCTTCCTTGAGTTTAGCAGAACATACAATAACAAATTATATAACAGTCTTTTTCAGCTTAAGTTACACAAATGGCTTACATATTACCAGCTGAAATTTGTTTTAGGTCCAGATTGAACACTGTTTGGCAAAATGTTCCATGTGAGTTGTTTGAAATATAATCCAGGGCTAGAAATCCCACCTGCATATGCAGGTAAGTGCAGGTAAAATTGGAGCTGTGTCAGGAATTTCTCATGTCTACCTGTGCTAAGGTCCATGTAAACACATTCATGTATCATACAGGACTCGAAATAGTGGGTGCATGTACACCTTAGTGCACCCAAATTTGGAGCTGTGCACCAAAATATTTTTGTAGGTTGATGTAAAGATGTTAAATGTAAAGATGTAAAGATGTTAAATGTTTTGTAGTAATATATACTAATACAGCATATTCTTTACATCCAATTGTCGCAACACAAGTGTCAGAAAAATAATTATTAGTAATCTTTTCTTTGGAAATTAAACATTAGTTATGCTGACATATATGATGCACCCCAAAATTTTTTAGTGTGCCCAATTTTTCAGGTTGGGTGCACGAGTGCACCTATTCCCAAAAATGAATTTCAAGCCCTGTCATACTTACTCTATTCCAGTCTTTAGAGTTTTACATTTTATAATTGCCAATTAAACCCTGTACCTGCAAGTAAGTTTCTCCTCGTTAATAGGAAAAATCTATAAACCTTGACCTATTTTATCTCCCTTCACCTTGGCCTAGATTTCTTAAGACCCGGTTTACACGACGACAAAAACCTGGCGTACGATAATGGCGTACGCACGCGATCGTACGTCCGTTTCGGTTTACACGGAGCGGGACGGACAGCGCCGGGACTCCCGCAGCGCTCCACACTATCGTGACCCCATTTGACCCGCCGCGAGCTTTGACATAACGCTATTTTCAAAATGGCGGGAGAACAGGCTCTTTTTCTGTTCTTCATGCGTCAGATGTTGCTATTCTTATTTTCGCGGATGTACTTGCGTCGCCGGGCATTGCGTAGAAGAAGGGTTGGACGTCGCAGGGAGCGGTACCATGAGATCCAACGGGCAGCAATTTTTGCAGTCATTGCAATCATTCAAGCTCAAGGCGGGATCGATCGGTCAGTGTGGGAACGTGACAGTTAGAACTTAGAGCTATTGCGCACTTCTGCCATGGTCAGTTGCGGCAGTCGCGAGCAAACAGGCTCAGCAAAACAACAAACAAATCAAATACGATAAAAAAACAAAAGGAAAACCGAAACGGATCAGAGAAAACAGAGTAAAGATCAGTAACACGGCGTGGGTTTTCACAGGCGCGGGAAGAAGAATGGAATTTGCATATGACCCCTGACCTCCTGCAACAGGGAAGTGCTTGCGAACGCCGTTCGTACGATCAGTCGCGTTTACACGAGGCGGGGAGGCATCCTGACTCCCCGCTGGGCGATCGTACACGATCGTACGCCTGCCTTCGAGGTGGCGTACGCAAATTGCGTACGATAGGTGCGTACGATAGGTGGGGCCGGTTTACACGCTGGAAAAAATGGTCGTACGCAATTGTCGTACGATCGCGTGCGTACGCCATTATCGTACGCCAGGTTTTTGTCGTCGTGTAAACCGGGTCTAAGTACATGTTGAGATGTGGACACAGGGTTGGGTTCAGCTGAACCTGGTCCAACTCCTGAACCTGGTCCAACTCAGAAGAACCAAGTCCAAAAATCCTGAAAGTCGTGATCCAATTCTTTTTTTTACTCATATTAGTCATAACAAAGTACAAATACACATGTATCTTAGGTCACATTGTTTCTCAGATTCGCCCTGTCCATTTTTTTCTGATTTGCAAAAAAAAAAATTTTTTTAGGTTCAAAATCAATTGCAAAATGTTCAATGAAAGACATGTTTTGGCCCCCAACAGTTGAAGAAAGTCCTTTCCTTCCTAGTAGTTTTTCAAGTCAACATTGCAACTTTGTTTCATTAAAAGTTCAAAATCTATTGTCTTAGTTATAAACCAGCCTGGTATGTTCACTTCATGGCTCATGTTGTAACATTTCCGGCTATCATGGGGTGCCTTGCCCTGTCGCTTCATATTTTTTTGAAAAAATCCGAGAAGCAACAAATTAAATTGGTGTGGCCTTATAAACACTACTATTTAGCCATGTTATTAATGAAAAATAATAATCTTGAATGAAACAAGACTAGCCTAGATTCAGACGTCGATGCTTACCCAAGTTCCTACTTTTGTTATTGAAGTGTAGCTGAGAAGCTTGTTTACTTCATGCAGGATATCATGTTTCACTGTGTAGTGTTGACTGTGATAAGGATTCTCTGACATGTAAACATCCGCTGTACACAGAAAGAATATCAATTTCATGGGTTGGGTATTGTTGGCAAGCCATTTTTGCATTTTTTAAAAGAACTGTTACTTAGAATGATGTTCAAATGATAACTAATCAACAAACCAGTAAACAAATACTGTACTGATTTGTGGAGTTAGAACCAATTCTTAGATCAAGATCAGTTACTGACTTGTTGTAATTCCTGATTTTTTTGCAGTCATTTCTGTACCATGAAATTATCAATGACAATGACAATGAACTTTATTGCATATTCACACCCTACACGGGCCAAATGCACTTAAGTTGAATAACTTGGGTACAAGAATAGAAGAAGCAATTGTTACATTTGTGTGCTACGTCTCTATCTACAGGATCTGACTACAGGATCTCTTCTCTCTTTTTTAAAAAACAGTACTGTTATCAAATCATCTGCCTATTAACCCCCCTCCCCCTTTCCGCCACTGTAAAATTCTGTGAAAATCTATTTTCCTCAGTCTGGGAATTTTGTCTACCGCAAAGACAAGGTGAAATACAGTATGACACACGCTGATGGAGTGAATGCGTATAGTAGATGTCATTTGGCCATAATGGAAAAAGGTTGTTGCCATGTAGACTTCATTAATCACTAGTATTGTCGTAAGAGCATGTCTGCATGTGTGAGGTTGACATTTTCAGTGGAAAATACCAGAATGTTTCACACCCCTGCTGTGACATTTGAAAATTAGGTTGATGTAATGAGCACAATTAACATCCCTGCCTCCTCATTTACATGCACTATAATTGATATACACGCGGGCGAAAACCTGATGGTACGGAAAACTGCGTATGCTCGCATGCATACGCAAACTGCGTACATTAAATTTTTCCTGGGTGTAAATCGGCAATCTTTGACATATGTCAAGAAAGTATGTTCGGATCATGTGTTATCTCAAGGGCTGGAACACAATCTGAATGTACGTTAACACTTAGGAGAAATTTGACATATGCAGTTCAGGGCTCAAAATACTGGGTGCATGTGAACCTTAGTGTACCCAAATTTGGAGCTGTGCACCCAATTATTTTATGTGGGTGCACCAGTGCACACAAATATTTTCGTAGGTTTGCGTATGATGTTAAATGCATTGTAGTATACAGCATATTCTTAAAATCTTAACATCCAAAATAATAAAATCATTGTTATAACAATTTCTTAAGAAATAAAACGTAATAAGTTTTTGCTGACATTCTTACTTTATCTTAAGTTATATGGTGCACCTCAAAATTTTTTGGCGCACCCAATTGTGTACACCAGTGCACCTATTTTAAAAATGAATTTTGAGCCCTGCAGTTTTTATATGTTTGGTGTCAGGATTTTGTCTGTGTGTAAATCGGGTCTTAGCCTTCTACCAAAATCTTCTAGCTTGTATATAGCAATTAAACCTAGCTATAGGAGAGCCAGTATAGTTTAATGAGAATCTAGTCTTGCAGTATTTTTTGTACTGTGCAGTTTGTGTTGAGCCCAGATTACACAACTATGCGTGTCACTGTGTGTATGTGACATGAACATGATATAGTATATAGATGTAGTCTGACATCCGACATCCGTATAAATATAAATGACTGTCATTACTCAACATCAATGTCAAAATGTTCTATACTAACTCTTTGCTGTTATATGTAACATTGAGTAATGGGCTGGACACAGCACAGAACCAAGTTGGTCCAGGTGGGAATGTATTTCTCAGAAAAACAGCTTACATAACTGTTGCGTAACAGTTACATTTGCTTGGGTTATGATTTTCAAGTTCAACAGCCAAGGACATTTCAAGTTCAACGACTCCTAGGAAAGTGTAATGACAATGGATATTTTGCTGTACACAGTGAAACAGTAGGTGAACACAGGTACTCTAGTCTGATGCGTAAATCATCTGAATTAGTTCTAATACTGTATATAGAAATGAGGGCTCAAAATGCTTTTTTTCTGCATACCTGCACTGGTGTACACAACATTCAAAATGACTGCACCAGACAGGTTTTACCTGTACTACAGTTTCTTTGCCTTTTAGTCCATCCAAAAATTGAGGTGTTTTGAAAAAATGTTCCTAGTACTAGTAGTAGCACCATATTATTTTTGCTAAGCTCTCTACGGTCTTTAATAAATTAATGATGCTACTTGAATGTATAGTATAAATATTCTGTATTACAAAACATTGTAATACATGTACTAATAACCATATTGAAAGCTGGAATCTGTACTTGAAGTATCTGACATCTTAGATACGGTACTAGAGTACTGTAAGAAATAAGATTTTGTCGGATGACTTACACTGTGATGCTGTTCTTAGGAAGAAAACCTGACACCTGTTCAGTTGGAGATTTGCCCAAAATATCAACTGTGAAGGAAGGCCCTCACCCTAGTACCATTAGCGTGTGCATTATCAGATTTTCTCCTAAGCCCACACGTACAGCAGAATATTTATTAATCCGGGACAGCGTTAAATGAAGTGGCAGACATGCCGTGCACGCTACCGCCCCGCGCCAAGACCTGTCGGAACAATGGAACGACATCAGGGCCGTCCCAACGGGAATTCCGCGCCAGATTTCTGATGGAAATACGGAATAGGCCATCTGTGGAGATTTGTGTTAATGCATATGGGGAGGAGTAGTAGTTATATTTGCCTATATAGAGTACTCTACTATTGTGCAGGTGGCCTCATAGTACAGTGTGATAAATTCCAAAATGTACTGTGGTAAGTTTTTCCTTTCTCCAATACTTGTTCCTCTGGAACACAGTTGTATAATGCGGCGCATTTGTACACGAACAGGCAGGAAAAACTTCACAATCCAAACCACACAGCCTAAAACTTAAGAGCTGATATTTTTTTCTATACCGCACAGCGTAGTTAGCCCCTGGCTACCTCTTAGGCCACACCAATTTATTTCCTTGGTTAACGGATTCGCCGCTTGCTTTTTTTGCCGAATGAAAATAAAAATAAAAAACGTCATAGTTTAGACCCCACAGACCGGTAATACCCTGAACAGGGAGACTCCAATGAAATTGCTGCAGTTGATACCAATGTCGCTAGAGGCGCTCCTGCACACATAGTCACATGACGTAAAGTAGCCAATCGTGGATTGTTTTACTTTCTGACCAATCAGATGCGATGTTCTGGAACCATGTTGGCTCAGTCATTTGTTTTGTTCTGGGCGGGAGCCTCATGGCGGACAAAATTTGTGGCGGAAGCTTAAATTGTTTGAGAAAGCTGGAAGTTTGGATCAAGGCAGAATCTAGGTACAGTACATGTAAAATTGAATAAATTTTGTCCCCTTTAAAGTTGTTGTGACTATGAAATTGCTTGTGAGAGTTAACATCTGTGTCATGTTTTAGAGTACATATGATGATGGTGGAACTTGGAAGTAACATGCTAAAACTTGTTTTCTGCATTTTGCTCGTGTACGAAAAAGATTATCAACCCAATGGTGTGGATAGCAAATAAAACACAATACGGTACATCCTCTCTTGTCTTTTGTTTCTTTCCCTGTATTTTCGTAACTTAATAAGCAGTCTGGATTTCACACTACATGGCTGTATGGCAGGTAGTATCAAATTTTTATTTTTATTTTTTTTCGCCCGCCCGCTCCATTTTTTTTCTACAAAAATCCGTTAACCAAGAAAATAAATTGGTGTGGCCTTACATCAGACACTCTAGCCAGGCTTCAAGAACTTTGTCCATACTACTGTACTTTGTATACCCACGTCATAGACCCAGTGGGTTGCCTGTTAATACTGTGCTTGATAGCTTTCAGAAAATGGTTTCACAGTATCAGGGTATGCAGTGTTCGAAATACCTGTCTGCAGGCTGCAATCTGCAGATAGATTTTCAAGATTGCAGGAGAAAATTTATACAATCTGCAATTTTGCAGCAGGAAAAATTGGCACTTGGGACTTGGCGCTCTTGGCCCGAAGGACAGACAACACTTAAGCTCCTGTTCTGAAACAACAGGAGCTTCTTCACTAATTTGCATCAACCTTGTCTTGACTTATCTAGTATCTTTTGTTTCTTTTTGGACTTTTTGGAATTTGTCTTCACTAATTTGCATATCAATCAATAGTTAATGCTTATAAATCTACAAATTGTAGTATGGAGGCTTGTGTATTTGCAGAAAGTATTTCCAAATTGCAGAACAAAATTTTGACTCTTCTGCAATATTGCAGAGCACTGAAAAAAAGTATTTCGATCACTGGTATGTAAGGGGGAGGGGGGCAGGGATGGATCTTTATTTATTATTAGCAATCATTAATCATGTCTAATCTTCTTAGTACAGTGTAGAAAGGAAAACTACTGAGTCTAATGACTTACAGGCCTGTAGATTATCCTCACAGTTGGGATGTTCAGTGTACAGCTTTACTGACTCTCTTTCACTCAGAAAACATCTGTCTGTTGTAGGCACTTTTGTTGCATAGTACACTTATCAATGTAAGAATGGAGGGGTGGTGTAGGCACGTTTGTTTCATAGTACACCTATCAATGTAAGAATGGAGGGGTGGTGTAGGCACGTTTGTTTCATAGTACACTTGTCAATGCAAGAATGGAGGGGTGATATAGGCACATTTGTTTCATACTCATAGTACACTTATCAATGTAAGAATGGAGGGGTGATATAGGCACATTTGTTTCATGCTGTACACTTGTCAATGTAAGAATGAAGGGGTGGTGTAGGCACATTTGTTTCATGCTGTACACCTATCAATGTAAGAATGCAGGGGTGGTGTAGGCACTTTTGTTTCATAGTACACTTATCAATGTAAGAATGGAGAGGTGATATAGGCCGCACATTTGTTTCACAGTACACTTATCAATGTAAGAATGCAGGGGTGGTGTAGGCACTTGTTTCATGCTGTACACTTATCAATGTAAGATTGGAGGGGTGGTGTAGGCACATTTGTTTCATAGTCACAGTAAGTGCACTTATCAATGTAAGAATGGAGGGGTGGTGTAGGCAAATTTGTTTCATAGTGCACTTATCAATGTAAGAATGGAGGGGTGGTGTAGGCACATTTGTTTCATGCTGTACACTTATCAATGTAAGAATGGAGGGGTGATATAGCCACATTTGTTTCATAGTACACTTATCAATGTAAGAATAGAAGGGTGATATAGGCACATTTATTTCATGCTGTACACTTATCAATATAAGAATGGAGGGGTGCTGTGGTGTAGGCACGTTTGTTAGCACGCTTGTCAATGTAAGAATGGAGGGGTGATATAGGCACATTTGTTTCATGCTATACACTTATCAATGTAAAAATGGAGGGGTGGTGTAGGCACATTTGTTTCATAGTACACTTGTCAATGTAAGAAAGGACGGGTGATATAGGCACATTTGTTTCATAGTACATTTATCAGTGTAAGAATGGAGGGGTGCTGGTATGTAGAAAAAAGTATGTCAAGCCCTACAAGTACAAAGTCTTGAAGTAGACAAATTTACTTAACAGTTGTAACAGGGAGAAGGGACTTTCACACACAAAAATACCACTCGCTCAGAACCATGTACAGTAACAGTGCGAGACTATACTGTTTTCCCCAAGGTAACCATTCTAGAATTCTGTTTCATTCACAAAGCCTTTCCAGAAAATCCCCTCGAGTCGGGTAACATTTGTGTTGGGTTACCTCTTGCGCTATGTCAACATCGACGTTTTTTGCATAACAATGGCTTGTTTATCTGGTTCTCTTTAGCCAGTCGAGCGGCTTTACCTTGGTGGGAGCAAAACAAACGTAAGTGACAAGTGGTAAAGAAACTTAAAGATAATCCAGCACGCTTCGGTGAGACTGGGACCTTGCGTGCAAAAGGAAAAGCCTGGAGAAAAAGACTGACTTTAAAAACATGCAGCAGTTTTCCAAAAGAGGTGATGATGTTTAGACAAAGGTCGTTATGTTGTACGCCCTTGAAGTTTCCTGCAGTGTCCTAGAGCAGTGATCCGAATCTCCGAAGGGTGGCCTTAAGGCACGTGAACCCAAAGGTAAACAAAGGATGCTTCATGGCGTCAACAATTAAGACAGATATCTCTGAAATATCTCTCTGTAATGAAGAACAATCAAGACTTTGTTTTTGTTTGAAACTATAAAGGAAGTTGTGTTTCAACTTTATTTTAACCTTTACCTTGGCACCTAACCAGATACCTAGCACATATTTGGTACTAAAAGGTGCCTCAGCATTTATAAGAAGGTTAAAGGAGTCCTTGTCTTCCTCGAAAGTCCTTGCTTGTCTTCCAAGTTGGTACAGTTTTCCATCTATCAATGCAGTGGTTTGATAGGAGACTTTCAATATTCATTGTTTGAATTATCAATCAGCTTAGCATTTGGGACTATCATAGGATGCCTAGGCCTTTTTCGCTGTTGCTGCATATTTTTTTTTAAAGTCTGAGAACCAACAAATTAAATTGGTATTGCCAAGGATAGTTCAGTACAACTTATTCAAAATACTGGAAGAAGCTCTGAAGAATTCATATTATATTGGCATTGCCTTGTCAGGGTGATATGGGATATATGGCAGTTATTATCTGTAGCATTCATGTGTTATCCCAGAGGCATTGTAGTTGATAGTATGATCACATCAGCATTACTGATCTTTGTAATAGCTCCAAACAAAGGTAATATCCATGCAAATTTTATCATTTGCATATGCCGTATATTGTGTTTGGTCGTGATAAGACGGCACCAAGTTAATTCCTTGCTTCGCAGATTTTTTTTCAGAAAAATTTGTAACTTAAAAAAAACTTTTATGGCAGACATTTTGAAAATTTAATTATTAGAGTTCAAACTTCAAAATAAAACTAAATTTTGTTGTAGGATAGGTTAATTGACATGCACCAATGTTTTCATATTTTGATTAATACAAAATTTAATTCGATGATAATAGTACTTGGCCAAAAATTTGACAAATGGAGGTCGCAAATTTTCTGAACGCTAACTGTGGTCCTTTTTTTTCTGAACGCTAACTGTGGTCCTTTTTTTTCTGAACGTTAACTGTGGTCCTTTTTTTTCATTTTGACAAAAAATAGGAATGGGCGATTGGACGAAAGGGTTGGTGTGGAGTATTGTGTAATAAAAAAAAACTAATGTAGACTAAGAGTGCACATACTTGGTCCATGGTCACGCATTGTTTCTACCCATGCCTTTCCTGGCTAATTATTTTATGAGAAGATAAACTTCTGTGAAATGACACGTTAATGGTTCCAGAGATGATTTATTAATGTCTCTAACATCATTTATTTATGACCTATATTACCAATGATATAGAGGGATTACTTGAATGGTGGTCTCCAAATAATGTAGGCCTATGAGCTACCTATGAGAACCCATTTCCCATTTCAAATTGCAACATTTTTTTTTATTTTAGCTACATTCTGTGAAGTACCTAGGGTTGTTTTTAGTGGTCTTTGTGAAGTGAAAGGTACACATTCTGTCTATTGTAAAGAAGAAAGGTTATATAGCATGATTACCTCCATAAAAAAAATGGAGGTATTGTTTTTGGTCTGTGTATGTTTGTCTCTTTGTTTCCACAAATTTGAATTGAAGGTCTAGATAGCCAACAATTATATTCGGTATTTGGGTAGGTCTTTGGAAGAAGAAGGACAAAGTCTGTTGCAAGCCTCCTGGTGGCTGTCTTTGGTACTACAGAATCTTTTTTCCTTGACATTCTGTGGTCTTAATATTTTGGTGGCAGATAGCTTTTCGTGTCAGGAATAAGTCTCCCAACGAGCTTGTTTTTATCTTGTATAAACATCTCCCCCATTGCAAATCCAAGGACAGCACCCTTGAACTTAAGGAGAAAGAAATCCATCCAACGTAGCGAAGAGAAACAGCTTGTATTTGCTCACGAATGTTGGCTTTCAAGTGATACATATTTAGTCTGAAGCAGGCAGATGTCCTACCAATGTCAGACCGGCTCATAGCAGCTACAGAGTAGGTGTAACAGGGCCATGCTAGATGGACATAACACATACACCAGTGTGTCACCCATGTCAATTATGTGGGGAAGTCCTGCCATCTGTACAGCCCCTTTGGAGACAGCTGGAAATCAGCCAAACCTAAAAGGTGCTAGCCTGGTTACTATTCACCACAGCCGACTGAGGGTTGTTCAAACAAAACAAGAAATAAGAACTTTTTTAAGAAGGAGGAAATTGACATTTACTGCCATTTGTTGGTACATTTTGTCTTCATTTTATACGTTTAAAGTTGAAGTGTTTGAAATACCAGTAGCATGCGTTAATTATCTCTCTCTCTATCTGGTTTCACGTCAGTTGTTCCAGTGTTTCGAGGGCTAGACGTGCTTGCACACTGATGTTGGGGCTTGATGGTAGCTTGCCATTTGCCTCTGTCCTGTGGTTCTTACGTTTAACTCAAATTTGAAAGCCATGTGAAAGCTGTGTAATACTCTAGAAAAAATTCTGCACCATGTAAACCATGTGCACTAATCAGATGCAGTTGTATGTTGCTATCTGATAATAGAATAAGAAATGGTATATTATGTTAAAAGATGTGTAACAGTATTTTTCTCCTTTTTTGTGTTTCAGATTAAATGGTGTTAAGCATGCCTAAAGATAAATATGACAACTCGAACACCAGAAATGGCCGGCGATCACACAAGATTATGTCTGCAGAGGACGTGGCTTCTGGGAAAAAATCACACTGGCCTGAACTGGAGATCACAGGTGAGGGTTAGTCCATGTATGATTTGGGAGGGGGGGGCAGGACTAAAAAAAATCTAAAAAATTGGGAGCACAATAATTTTTTGGGGCGCACCATGTATGAAATAAAGTAAGAAGAATATCAGGAAAAAAACTAAGTATGTTTCATTTCTCAACATTTCTGAATTTTAATTTTTCTTGCGCTTAGATGTCAAGAATATGCTGTATAATACTATATACATTTAACATCTTTACATATTGACGTAAACCTATGAAAATATTTGGGTGCACTAAGGTGAAAATGCACCCAATATTTCGAACCTGTAGTGCTGCATACTTAAACCCACATTTAGGTTCAGGTCTGGATTCAAGTCCAGAGGTTTAGGTTCAGTTCCGGACTTGTAAGTCTGAACCTAAACCCACGGCATATACAAAATTGCATGTTGGCAACCTTGCAATGTTGTCTGGGTGAAACTTTGGCCACATAACATGGAGGCCGGTACTTGACGGTGCCCGATAGCAATGTTTTCTTCATTTTGCATCAAAGATTTTGCAATCTATGGAAGGTTTTAGGTGGTTTGGAAAGAAAAGGGGTATGTGAAATGGTCTTTTATGGTAATAAGTCCGGACTCGGTTCTTGACTTTTAGGTTTTTTTGGACTTGAACCTAAACACTCTTACAAGTCCGGATCCAAGTCCAGTGAACCGGTATGCATCACTAGACATGATAGAAGATTTAACATGTTTCCAACCTTCTAACCCATCCGTTTTGTTTGTGCAGGTACGATACGAAACCTCAGCCCGCAGCTGTGGAAGATGAACCACCTGACGTCCCTGTACCTGAACGACAACCATCTGACCAGGCTTCCCCCCGACGTGGCCAAACTCACCATGCTACAATGTCTGGACCTGTCCTGCAACAAACTGAGGAGTCTACCGGCAGAACTGGGAGACCTTATCAACCTCAGGTACGTATTACCTTCGCTAGAAGGTTATGTTTTTGGTTATACTCAGATGTATGTTCGGATGTGGTTTAGCACGATAACTCAAGAAGCTATGGATGGATTTATTATGTTTACCGAAGGAAAACATTGTTTTTACTCAGTTTCTTCCTCTTCTGTTCCAAACACTAACCTCTGACCTGGCCAATGACATGATTTGTTGACATGATTCGTCGACATTAGACAATGACATGGTGACTGGTGTTGGGTTACATAATGTTGCAATTTCATGGTCTGCTCTATTCCTGTCACCATATACTAGTAGTACATGCATGTGAATGTCATTTGTGGAATTTTACTTCTTGTGACGGACAAAACTAAACTTAGCCTACCTTCAAAAATTTTCCCCTCAAAATGCAGGCAATAATACCTTAGAGGGTTCTGATTGAAGCATTTCCCCAGGAGAGCATCCCCAAACCCCCCTAGTATTGTCTTGCCTTCAGTGCTCAAAATGATGTTACGTCAAACAAAATTGAGATGACAGAAAAAAAAATCCTGGCTAAAACACTGCCATTATGTAACAGTAAAGACGGCACCACATTCGAGCACTTGAGGAAAGAAAAGGTCCAATCAATGGCCCGGCTGTAGCCAGGACATTCTCTCGACAAGTCACGACGTGGAACGCAAATAATGGTGGACACGGGATTTGAAAGACCGGTATCCCTTACAGAAACTCCCACGCAACCGGCGGGGAAAATTACCTGTAACGTCCAGTATCTCTTGGTGGGGTAATGGCTGAGGCTCTATGGTAAGTTGTGCTGCAGTCTTTAATGAGAGCCTGTAAGTACTGTGCGGTTGTGCATTAGCACAGCATGTTGGCTGTGTCTGATCCCAGTTAATTACTGCTCTACATCTCCCCCCCCCTCACTGTTGTACCTTTTACCATCTTTCTCCACAATTTATGAATCTGTTCTTATAATGTTACTAGTAACTGACTTGATTATATGGATAACATTGGCGGTTGCATCAATTTTTGTCCATTTCCAAAAAAAAATTTGCCAGTAACAATTTCATTATGTAAAATATCGGAAAAATATTGGATGGTAGTGTTGTGGACTGTATTTGGAAAACTGTATTTGGAACCCTATGCAAAGTCTTCCAAAGTCAAAGAAGAATATATGGAAGAACAAAAATTATAGAATCATGGTATTCTTTGGTATACCATGTCATGTTATGTGTTCAGTCATTTGGTCAACCTTTCTGAAAGCAGTGTTTTTTCCCAATTTTTGTTCACATTGTCGCATGTGTTTAAGGATGCCTTCATCCATATAATCAAATCAGTATGGCCTAGTATGTAAAATCTGCTGGTAGGAATAAAAGCTTGGATTGAAGCTTAAAGTCAACAAAAAAACTCTCGGCACCTGAAACACGGACCAGAATGACTGTTTGCATTGCTGTTATACTGAGTCAATGTTGTTTAGAAATACAGCAGCACACCTTTAAACGGTTGAGAGATAAAATTTGATTGGAAAAATATTTCACACCTACGTCTCAGGTAGAAATCTAAAACCTTCGCTGAGGTCTCAGTGGAATTTAGGGATACTGTGCGAAGCACGTTATTTCGCTGCAAGGTAATTTGCACAGTCGCTTGCTTATCTTGAAGTAGAGCAATTAGTGGTGCTGCAAAGCCCAGGGCTGAACACTGGGTATTGAACAATGCATCTTGTCTCGGGCTCCCCGGCAACTCTAGAGTTGTGTTACATTTGCTAAATGGACAACTGCATAGATTGGCCAGTATCTTTCTCCCCTGGCCAGCGGTCCTAAGTGGCCATCTGCAGGGATCGAAATAATGGGTGCATGTGCACCTTAGTGCACCCAAATCTGGATCGGTGCACCCAATTTTTGACTGTGGGTGCACCGGTGCACCTAAATATTTTTGTAGTATTAGTACGGTAAAGGTACAAAACACTGTAATTCCAACATTGCTTTGATGGAATAAAATAATAAAAAACCTTTGATGCACTGCTTGTTTGAAATTCTTGAGATAGAATTAGATTTACTTCAGTTTTTAAAGCCCGAAAAATTATGTGTCGGCGCAGTGCCGACTTCGCGTTACCCACCAACTTCCGGATCCCGACTACAACACTGGACATGAGATCTCTTCCCTCTCGTTCCCCGGTTTCTTGATAGTCATGTGACCAAAACATCGCGAACTCGCTTCCGGAACTTTCCGACGCTTTTTGGGAGTTACCTCGGGGGCTTGTCATGTGAGAAAATGTTGTTTTCGTGCAGTTTTCGCTTGACTTCGATAATCTTCGAGGTCACATCGTCAAAACCCGGGTGTCGACAAAATTCGGCCATGAAATTCGTGGATGACAAAGCAAAACAAATATGTCGAGACAGACTTCGCTTCTACGGTTCCTTCAGCCGAGGTCCGATCGTGATGACGACGAGATGTGGCAACATCAGCCCAAGCTCTTCAGAACCCCGAAGGAAGCGATGAAGCTGGAAACCAACGGGAAACACGCCCGGACGAGCGAGAAGTGGACAGACCGTGCCGTGGGAGCGCCGAGACAGAGGGGGAGGGGGGCGGCCATGTGCTCTCGACAACATTCCCGGGCCCTCCTCCACGGCCTCCCGAGCTCCTTCCGACTGTCCAGTTCCGGGTCATCAGAGTCGGAGTCCGAAACCGAATCAACCGAGAAGTCAAGTGCAAAAAGATTGAGGCTTTGTGTGATTTTTTTTTCATTTCTAGATTTTTTTTATATTTTTTTTTCGATCTCGGCATCCTAATTTGCCCTTTTTCGGTAAGATCATTACTGTGTTATTTCCATAGCGATGCAATTTCCACTCTTGCTACGATCATTTTTAGCATTCTTTACGTGTGGAATATTTATTTGATATTAATAATATTTAACTTATTAATGTACTACTGGAAATATGTGGTGCACCCAAATTTTTTTTGGTGCACCTAATTTTTTTGGTTAGGTGCACCAGTGCACCTAATCAAAAAAATGAATTTCGATCCCTGCCATCTGTCTTGTTAACATTTTTCTCAGTAACCTAGAATGTTTCTCCCTGTTGGTCAGGAAAGCCTTTAACCAATTCAGTGTAGCACCTTGGATTGTATAATACTCCAGTTTTGAGAGAAGCCTGCCATGGGGGACTTTGTCAAAAGCTAAATGTGAAGTCGAGTGTTGCTGAATCTGTCTTTTACTGTGCCATTTATGTCAGAAACTGTTACTATACGTTGTGAATATGTGTCTTGTAGACATTTTTCTTGGAAAGGCTACATTGATTTCATTTGTTGGTTCTTGGATTTTTGTGGAGTGACAAGGCGAAAGAAACAGGCCATGCCATCCTATGATAGCCTCAAATGCTACCATATGAGCCACTAAGTCAACAAACAATGAATTTTTAACTTCTGATCAAATCACTGCATTGGTAAATTGGAAAAACTGTAACAAGCAAGAAGACAATGCCTTTCTTTGAATGTCTGGTTTAAGAATTTGAACATGCTGGGGTAAAACGTTACATGTACTTTTTTTTTTAAATTAGACAAAAATGAAACAGGCGAGCACCAACAAGTGGTGTGGCCTAACATAGATGTTTTTTTCCCTTGATTTGCATATTAGGGAACTCTTACTGAACAACAACATGCTGCGAGTGCTCCCGTACGAGCTGGGGAGACTATTCCAACTGCCAAGAAGTTAAATTGGTGAAGCCTAACCTAGATGTTTTTTCCCTTGATTTGCATATTGTTAATTTGACATGCTGCCAGTGCTCTCGTACGAGCCTAACCTAGATGGGTTTTTTTTCCTTCATTTGCATTTTAGGGAACTCTTAATGAACAACAACATACTGCGAGTGCTCCCGTACGAGCCTAACCTAGATGTTTTTCCCCTGATTTGCATATTAGGGAACTCTTACTGAACAACAACATGCTGCGAGTGCTCCCGTACGAGCCTAATCTAGATGTTTTTTCCTTGATTTGCATATCAGGGAACTCTTACTGAACAACAAGAATTGGTAAACTAGATGTTTTTTCCCTTTATTTGCATATTAGGGAACTCTTACTGAACAACAACATGCTGCGAGTGCTCCCGTACGAGCTGGGGAGACTATTCCAGCTGCAGATGCTGGGGCTGAACGGGAACCCGCTGTCCCACGAGATCCTCAGCATCTACGGAGAGCAGAACGGAACGGCCAAGTTGTTAGCTTACATGCTTGATAACTTGGCAGGTACATGTAAGGCATTTTTGTATTACCTTGTTAATGTAAGAGTGGACTCTTCCAGTGACTGCCACGTAATGTTATGGACCAGTCCAAAAATACTGTAGTACAAATAATTGTTAGCTTACATGCTTGATAACTTGGCAGGTACATGTAAGGCATTTTTGTATTGCCTAGTTAACGTAAGAGTGGAATCTTCCAGTGACTGCCATGTAATGTTATGGACCAGTCCAAAAATACTTAAGTTTAGTACAAAGTATTGACTTTTTTTATAGTCACCCTAGTCCAAAATCTTAAAAAATATCCCCTTATTCAAGAATGGGCTCTTCCAGCGACCCCCATATTATGTTACGGACCAGTGCTAAATTACTTCCACACAAAAAATAGACTTTTTCATAACCACCTCAGGGTTCTCACCAGGATTTTTTCACAGCGTAGGGGTCAGGTATAGAAGGGCAACTTTCTGTGGCGCGAGTCACGCATCGATATCCCAAAAACATGGGCCTGATATTCTCCCCCCAAAATTTTGTAACTCATATCAACCACTTAAGACACTATTTACTGTTTATTGGGTGACAGATTTTGTTTTCCCTCTGTTATAGCTTCATTCTTAAGTTATATTTTCATTTTTTTAAAGATTAATGAAGCTTCTGCCCCCAAAAACCACCCCTACGCTGGTTGAAACACAGTGTAGGGGGCTAAATCACAGCGTAGGGGGTCAAAATCACAGCGTAGGGGGCCCCTACGCTCAAACAGCCTAGTGAGAACTATGCACCTATTAAAAAATGGGCTTTTCCAAGGACCCACAAACCTGTAAGGTGAAGAACAGTACCATCACAGTATCAGTATTTTAGATAACAAGTTGTTATACTCTTGTTGTTAAAGTATTGATTAATGTGACAGTACTGATAGCTTACTACAGTACAGACCTTGAATAACTGGATACACGTTTATAATGCATGCAGTTTAAACACGATTTACACAAGTTTTGCATGAGAAATAGTTGAAACTGTGTGTAAAATGCATGGAAAGGTGCGTTAATCAAGATCTGTACTGTATGCACAATTTTTCTTATTTTCAGAAGGTTCTAACTAAACATGTCCACCCTCCCCCACAGTTACCCACAACTTGCCACCGCAGAGACCTTGGATAACGTTGGAGCAGCCCAACAGGTCGCGACCCCACGCCATCTTCTCGGTCATGTGCTACAACGTCCTGTGCGACAAGTACGCCACGAGACAGATCTACGGCTACTGTCCGTCCTGGGCGCTGGGCTGGGAGTACAGAAAGAAGGGGATCTTACACGAGATCCTCAACTTCACAGCCGACATCATCAGTTTACAAGTAAGCAGTCCTTTATGTATATGTCGATGCCGGTTATACATGAGTGAAATAGTTACTGTCACTAGTCACTTCTGTACCGTGAACTTATCATTACAGTTAAACAAATGATTCCTGGACTTCCTTTTTACTGCACCTGTTGCCACCGTAAACATATAGTTCCGTGAACATGTCCATTTTTCTCAGACCGTGAAGTTTTGCTACTGTGAACATAAAGTGAATTACAGTACTCAAGAAATTGGATATATTTCGAAAATGGTCCTTTCTGTAGTTTCTGGTAGCATACACTACCTTTCTTTATTGACTGACGAAAGGAAGTGGATGCTACCTGAAACGTGTGACTTTTCAAAACCTATCCAGTGGTTGCTTGAGTAATGCTAACTTTGATACTTCATGCTTGTGATTATTAGCAGAACTATACATGTATAGCCCAGACGTGGATTTACTTGATATGTCAAAAAAGGTTAGACATCCAAGTAATAAGGTACCAAAGTTACAGTTACTCAAGCAACTGGATAGATTTTGAAAATGGCCAGATGTTTCAGGTAGCACCCATTACCTTTTAATCACTGACTTTTCAAAATCTATCCAGTGGTAGCTGGAGTAACTGTAAGGTTGGTACTTTATGCTTGAGATTATTAACAGGAATGTATAGCCCATACTTGGATTTAATTAACAAGATATGTTGATGAAGATTAGAAATCCAGGCAATAAGGTACCAAACTATTACTCAAGCAACTAGAAGATTTTGAAAATGGTCAAACATTTCAGGTAACATCCACTACCTTTTGTCAGCAATAGGGATCATTTCAGGTACTTCCCATTACCTTTCGTCAGTGACAAAGGATAGTGGTCCAATGGATTTTACCTGAAACATCTGACCATTCTCAAAATCTATCCAGTTGCTTGAGCAACTGTTACGCTATTGTTGGCAAGGTTCTGACTCCCTGTGTGTTTGTTGCGACAGGAGGTAGAAACAGAACAGTATCACACGTTCTTCCTTCCGGAGCTGAGACAGCACGGGTATGACGGGATATTCAGCCCCAAGTCTCGAGCCAAGACAATGGGCGACACAGAGAAGAAATATGTCGACGGTTGCGCCATCTTCTTCAAGACGAATAAGTAAGTATGCCATTCACATACAAGAAAAGGTTTGTAGTGTTCTGAAGTAATGGTCGAATTTCGAAGTCCATGGTGCCAGTGGCCTGGGTTTGCGCCCAAGTCTGGACATGACTGGAACAGAGATGCACAGTCCTATCGCTTGAGAAACTAGAGTTCCACGACCTCATACCTTTGCCAAATGATGTTAATCTTTGTGACTGACGAATTATAGATTATTCCCCCTGACTATGCAAATAGGATCCTTATTTCCATTAAAGCCTTCTGAAGTTATCGTGTTTCGGGACACACAGACACACACACACACAGACACACACTCGAACGCCTCTGAAAAATAACCTTCTTGGCAGGAATGCTGAAAGGTCCCAAAACACATTGACAAGAGTGGGGGTGACCTGATGTGCTTGCTTAATTGGCTAAGTACCTGAGCCATAGCTAAGCTGCATTGAATTTTAAAAAGGATTGTGCTTAACATCGATTTAGGATGACAAAAGTCTGGCTGGTACCTCAGTTGATATGGAATACACCGTGTTGTATTTTATTTATGTCATACCCAACTGAGAAAACACACATTGTAAAGTGAAAATGGCCAAAATTTGGCGCCCAGTATTCCCTGGTATTCAAATTCTCAAGAGCGGCACACACGAAATGCATTTGAATTATTCTATGGAACATTTCGGAAGCTTGTCTATCCAATTTTCACATAATTTTTCCCAGAAACGGAGTTTAGATGTGTTGGCATTCAAATGCAAGTCTTTTTTGGAGCAAGATTTTTACAGCTGGATGCCCTTCCTAACACCAACCCAAACCCTAGTAGGGCCCAGGATAAGCCTGTAAGGGCCTGTGTGATAACCTTTAGAACTGTGATACAGCTAGTTATCACACGGGCCGAAATACCTGTATCAAATGTTATCATGGCCCAGATGCCACATACTAAATGTTACAATTCTGATTTCTAGGTTCCAGCTGGTGAAGGAACACCTGGTGGAGTTTAACAAGATGGCGATGGAAAACGCGGAAGGGTCGGCAGACATGCTGAACAGGGTCATGACAAAGGATAACATCGGTATCGCCGCTCTGCTGGAAACTAAGGATGGCTTTGCAGAAACGTCAGGTGCCTAGAAATTAGTAGAATCACTCTCGCACTCTCTAGACGTTAACTAGAGTTGCACAATCTCATACCTACAGCACATGATGTTAAAATTACCTTTACCTTACAACTACCCAAACTTGCCACAAACATACATACATACTTCCAAACAAACAAACAAACGCTACTAAAAACATAATCTTCACCACAAATTTAATGACAGGTTGTTGAAATATTGCCCCTGCCAAATATTTCTCTCAACAATACTTTTCCAATATACCCTAGGGATGGGAGGGGGTTGGTCTTGTTCTGGAGACAAAACCTGACCTAAACTCCATTCCTAAGGATAAATCAAACCTGAGCAATAACCCCAAACCTAACCCTAAACTCCAGGCATGCGTACTACCCCACAGGGCAAAAATCTTCTTAGTTTTTCATTTCTGTTGGTGATGGTTCCTCAAGCAACTGAATGGGTTTCAAATTTGGAAACGGTCATGTAGCATCCACTACCTTTAGCAAGTCACTGACCATTTGAAAAACCTATCCAGATCTTTGATCAGCAGTTTTTCAGTTAGCTGAAACAAGATTGACATTTTCCTTCTTGTCTCCCCAGCCTACCCACCTGAAGTAAACCCTAGGCAGCTGGTTCTGGTGGCCAACGCCCACATGCACTGGGACCCCGAGCTACTTGAAGCATCTGACCATTTGAAAAACCTATCCAGATCCTTAATCAGCAGTTTTTCAGTTAGCTGAAACGGGATTGACATTTTCCTTCTTGTCTCCCCAGCCTACCCACCCGAAGTAAACCCTAGGCAGCTGGTTCTGGTGGCCAACGCCCACATGCACTGGGACCCCGAGTTCTCGGACGTGAAGATCATCCAGACCATGATGTTCATGAGCGCGCTGAAGAACATCATGGAGGAGGCCTGCCACAGCTTCAGGCCCGGCTCCTCCAACAAGATGGACATCAGCAACGTACCCATCATCTTCTGTGGGGATCTCAACTCCTTACCAGACTCAGGTACAGGCAGTGGACAGGCTGCAGGACAGATCTCCATTAACTTCTCTTTCCATGCGTTTTACGAGCGGATTTATCTTGTTCGTTTCTTGTGCAAAAGTTGTGTAAATTGCATCTAAATTCTGCTTAAAAGCTGTTAAAATTCATGTTAACTGTGTGCTCTAGTTAGCTGCAATAGTGTTTGGCTATCTATAATGCAATCCACATGGGGTGACCTGGACATGGTTTTAACCCATGTCCTGCTGAGCGCAACATATGTCGTTCTGCACATACAGTACCATCTATATAGCACCCTGTATAGGTACGATTTGGGGGTATTTCTCGTGCAACGCATCACACCGCAGCGAAACGCAACGAATGCGGAAGTAACTAAAAATTTGGGGGTCTATGATCTAATTAAGACATGAAATTATTGAAAAATATTGTGCCAGGAATGTCAGCATGACAAGGGTTTTAAGAAAAAGTGCACAGCTTTTGCAGAGGTTTTAATCAAGGAATGCATGCCTTGTTAATGGAGTTATGCTCGACTTTTGATTGCGATTTGTATGCATGCAGATGGGAAGTTATTCAAGATATGTACTGTAGTTTACGCAGATTCTGCTTTATAAAAGGCAAGCAGGGTTCAAAATACTTTTTTCAGCAAACTCATGTTGTTATTTGTAGGACAGCACTGAGGCGTCTAACAAGATTTCTTACACATCAATGTCACACAGGCAGGGCTTAGAATAATTTCTTCGGTATACCTGTACTACTAGAACCATGTAAACAGATAACTACATTGTAGGTCTAACTGTTTATTCTTGAACCTCACTAAAGCATGACACTTTTCTTCTCTTGTAGGTGTGGTAGAGTACCTGGCGACAGGTCGAATATCGACCTCTCATCTGGACTTTAAGGAGTTGGCGTACAGCGAGTGTCTGGGGAACTTCAGCAGCGCCGACCACAAGCCCAGCGAAGTCACCCATTCCTTCAAGCTGAAGCAGGCGTACGAGAGCGACATCCTCCCCCACACCAACTACACGTTCGACTTCAAGGGCGTGATCGACTACATCTTCCACTCGGAAATGCTGACGTGCCTCGGTGTGCTGGGCCCGTACGATCCACACTACTTCTCGGAGAACAAGATCATCGGATGCCCCCATCCACACATTCCATCAGACCACATCCCCCTGCTCTCGGAGTTCGAGTTGCAGCTCCCCTACGGCCCCCCGAACGGCCTCCCCAACGGCCTGCACATAGCCCGGAGATAACACTGCTCCCCCCACCCGCATTTTACCGTTGCTTTCCCAAGCACACGGAACCAAGGCAGTGGCGTTTGGATGTGGTACCGACCGCAGTAGCTGTACTTGTAGATATAGATGAATTCCAAGCCCAGGCAGCTGACCCTTTTTGGGCTCTTAGCATAGGCAAGCCGTCATGTTGCCCTTGCGTGATTTTTATCACTGAATCATGTTTGTGTACATAAGAGGAATTGGCTGTAACCACGTGTTGAGGATATTTTACGGTTTATCTATAGAAATTGTCCGTGGGCTGTGATGACTAGTTGTACATACGGAATAAGCTTGCATGCATCCTTTGATGTCATAAGGTACACGTTGTTCCTTCGTGACGGAGCCAGATCTTTTCCAGAGTCTCCCTTTTTTTGGCTGAGAAAATCTGCTGTGCTTTGCACAACGAATTGCTTTCCCGCTCTCCCGAAACAAACAGCTCAATCTTGGTCCAATCTGTATCCAGTAAATTCGGAAGAAGACCTGTAAATAATAGCTAGGTCACAACGACACCCCCCCAACCCCCACCTCCCCTGCACCTAGGAACAACGGGTATATCTCAGGTATAACCTCCAATGGCCACTGCCTCATGGCTCGTACTACTTGTACAGACAGGACTTGACCAGTATGTAAATCCATGGTTGTGTACCATATGGTTTTGAGGAGAAAGGATGATAATAATGTGACCGATTTACTTTACTTCTGACTTCCCAGCCACCACCGGCGGTAAGCCAATTGTGGGCTGGACTTTGGGATCTTAAAGGGGATGTGTTGGAGGTCTCGGGGTGCCATGTCACTGTCAAACCCCATTCTGAACATAAAATGGGTTTACAGAATAACCCCATGTAAACCCTCAGCATGAAAGTAGCATTGCGTTGTTTCCCGTAACATTTCGTGTCACCCCAAACATGAAAAAAAATTACATTTCCGAAATAAGTCTAACCAATGGCCATCTCTTTCTAATGGCTAGTATGTTACAAATGACAAACGATTGTTGGTACTTAAAATGAACACTTGTAACAGGGGGTTCCAAATTGTATTGGAATGTTTACCAAACATTGGGAATACCTCAAACCTGCATTATCAAACATAAAATGGACAATTTAAGACCTAAGGTGCCTGCCTATGTCTTATTCCCCCCTCCTAATACCACTTCACCTGCGAACTCGATTACACCTTGCGCGCTGGACGTTGCCAAGGTCTACTCTTGTTTGCAACCCTTTTTGTGCTCTGTTTTTATTCCAGGCTGTTTACCGGGTAAAACGTTACTGGGCTCTCATATATTAGAATTTCACGTTCCACAAACGAAACAAGCAATTGTGATGTCAACCCCAAGGCCTTGACCAAGGTGAAATGGTCAAATGTTTATTGCTGTGATCAATTCAAGATGTCATCAAAAGGCAGTGATTTAAGACCACCATATCCATAACAAATAAGAGCAAATAATGGTGGAATTAGGAAGGGCTTGAATTTTACTGCATATCCAGGCACCCGTTGTGAGATTGAAATGCTTTTAGTATTTTTTCCCCCTTTTTGGGGAGACAGTGGCTGCCCCCAGACCTCCTGTGTGTGAACTTTACTGACTGAATGAACCACTCTATATGTTACCAGTTGTACAGTGATCTTGCATCTTGTAGTTTTATTGGTGTAACTTTGTACTGGACTGTAACTAGCATTGCATTTTGGGGGGTTTACACGGATCGGAGGGTTAGACACGGGCACGCGACCGCCCAGCGGTCTGCCCTTTGTCACCACCTCTCTGTGTGTGAATCTATCATTCAGATTCGGTGCTTCTCTTTTTGTTTTCCTGTGTTTGTGTTGAGTGAAAACGAATAGGTACACAGTGGGGCCAAAATTTTGTGAACAGAACTTTCACAGCCATGGACATTCTCCAACTCTTTCTGGCTATCTTGATCAAGAACATATGATAATGCTCTAAATTTGTCATGGAAGTCAATGCGACATCCTAGCTTCATATTTCGTGCCTGTATTACACAGACACCCCAAGGCGTGTTTATATTATATCAGGCTTTAACAAACCTCTAAAGCTTTTTTCAGGCCATAATATAACTAGAAACATTTTCCTTCGGTTCATGCTCTGTCATAGCATTTCATGAAAATAATTGTTGTGAAAGTTCTGTCACTTCCACGATGACGCAATATTGCGTCGCCACCTATTGACAGGTTCCAAGCTGCTTTATGAAAAATGTTCGAAGAGGCAGCAGCGTTTTGTGCTTTGCTGAATCTCATGGCCCCATGCTTCAGAAAAAATCCTCTACTTTTTGTAACTTTTACCTCCCTTTTTGACCAAGTAATTGTAACCGCAGATTGTGTTGTGTTGCGTGTCAAGATGGAATTTTAGACTATGTGATGTGATTCTTATACTTGTGGTGTAAATGAAATTAAGACAAATTTTTCCATTGCTGAATATTTCCTAAAAAAAATGTGAAGAAACCACCTCAACCAGCATCCTTTGCTGTAAGGTCAAAGGTTAGCTTCTCAACACCTTGGCACTCCTATAATTAAGTGGTAATGTTGAAAGTAGGGGAAAACGGCAGCTATAAAAGAAATACACAGAATTTTCCGGCACTTGTTAGGAAGGTGTAGCAATGGAAAGATAGCATGTTCTGTGTTTGAAACAAAATTGGTAACAACACAGCATTTCTTGGTGACTGACAAGGTTTTGCTGGAAATGTTCCAGAGAAGTGGACCAGTTTTCCGCCTGGAGGACTTTGGTTCATTGGGAATAATTCCCAGTATGTCCTTGTAGAGCTGAGAATGTTTTCTTAGTTGTGAACTTATTGTCAGTCCTTGGCAAGCTTCCCCCCACCAGGGAGCATTTTGACATTGCTCTCTAAGCCTTCTTCATAGACACAATCGCATGTAGAGCGCTCGCTTGCGTCAACGTATAGCATAAATTGTACTTTTCATCCACCAAATCAACAGCAAAACATAAGAACCAAAATGTACAGCAAGAGATTTTCATAGCCACTAGATTGGTGTCTGTCATTCGCAAAATTTCCCTGGTGGGCGGAGCTTAGCCGAGGGCATGGCTGCCAATAAGACACTGGCAGCTTCATGTGACAAGCTTACCTTTTAATAATCTTGTGAACTTGGTAATTTTCCCCACACCGTACACTACTAGCATCTTTTTTATAACAAACAAGTAGAAAGTCCCAAACTCAATATCATGTGTACTAACTGTAGTGTGTATGCATATTATGACAGTTTAGTTTAACAACCTCAGTCTATATAGTCACGGCCACTTGTATGTGGGGAAAATTACCAAGGGAAAAGCTAAGTTCCTGTAGCAATATGAAGTAATTAGATTGAATACTCTAAAAACCTATGGACCACCTGCTAAGTTTACCGAAATGGAATGGGAGCTGTGTTTTTTTAAAGAGAATTGTCAAACGGTATTTTAGACCAAGAGACTGAAGTGATACAGGGTCAAGTTGAAGTTGTAATTCCAGGTATGCGAGTGTGGAAACAGCTTTGTATGTTGATTGTAAGTCTGGATTGTTTCAGTCTCGTGTATTGGGTACAGGTTCACGCAGGGTTTGTAGTTGGAGCCCTGGCTGTGTCCAAACCCAGCGTATTGGAAAGCATTTGATGTGGTTATCTGTTTTACAGAGATGTGACGAAGTGTGGAAAGACTTCGGTTAGTGTTCGGTTTCTACCCAGCACTGAAAACGGAGTCATGAAGAGATGAATTGTCAGGGACTTGATTTTTGTGATGGAACAACAAAGGATGGGAGGAAATTTGGTTGACTTTTGATGCATTCTATATGTGAAATCTCTACTTATACTCTGAAGCAAGCCTTTTTACAGAAGGAAAAAGAACGCACCATATCATTGAGGGGCAACAACTTTTCCATAAAGTAGATGGAACTTTGTCAAGGAGATATAAATACATAGAAAATATACATATGTAATGTTGTATTTTAATGTAAATTTGTACGAAATTATTTTTGGAGAAAAAAGCCAAAATTGTACAACATTGGGTGCCAGTATCTGGCATCAGTTCTAAGGCATGTATGTATTTATATGGCTTGTGGTATGAACAGCTCTCAGCCCCTCTGTGTACAATATTCGACGTTGTTATCTTGTCAACAAAAGATTAGCACAAACCTGGCTACCATTTGCTGCAGGCTAGCGGTTATTTTAACTTGATATAATGTACCAATTCTACTATATTTGTTGTAATGTGGAGGTAATGCTTCCTAATAAAGATTGTTTGAAATTTTTGAGTTGACCAATGGGAAACTTTTTCAAGGAATTCAAGGAATTCTATTGGTTTAAGCCAGCAGCCAATGGTGATCTTGATAGGGTTTGTGCCTCATTATTTAGCATCGCGTCGCGTAGATTTGCTGTACAAGAGTTTTCCTTAGCTATGGAATATTTGATTGTAGCTAATTTTAAAGTTGTATCAAGTAAAATTTATGTTTTCATTTCTGTAACGTTAGTCATTTGAAGTTTTTAAAGTCACTTGGGCACATTTTGGTATTGTAACTGTGTCTGGATTCATTAAAAAGGACCTGGGATCAGTATAACTTGAAGTGGGCCTAGCCTAAACCTTCCACCCCCCGTGGAACCACCTTGGTACGGTCCCGCAATGTAATCTGGGACCACAGCACCTCACGCACGGGGATGTACAGCATAGGTTTCATAATTACCTTGTGTAAGGGATATATGGCTGGCAGGGTGAATTTTTTGTGTTTTGTGCAGAATCATTATCTTACAAGGTGTATCTGATACTGGACTTTATTGTGATCTTTTCCACAGAATAAAACCCTCCAAAGGAAAATGCAAATATAACCAGTGGTCCTGATCTTTATTTCAATATTCAATGTTATCATATGTTACATTCAATACACCTTCATCACATGGTAACCATGATAGAATTAAAAAAGAGGCCATTGAGTCCAAAACTAGCAAATGATTTGAGAGGGCCTGCATGCCCTTTTTCGTAAGGCAAATAGCATAGACTCTAATCAGGCCTTTTTAGTCTCCGTATTAAGTAGGCAGCCTCCCAAAAAATCAACATAATTTGTAATAGGGAATTAACTGCGTTTAGTCATAATCAGCTCTGAGACTTCAACATAATTTGTAACGGGCGACGAAAATTTTGCGTAATTCATAATTGAAAACTTCCTGACAAACAATTTTGACCTTGCCGAAGTTCAGGCCTTCAAGCAGCTCCCCCTAGCACCTATGGTTATATTGCACCTGGATGACATTTGAGCACAGATCAATTTATGGCAGTTTTCTAAAAGATAAAGGGAAGATATGCCAGTTTGTTACACCATCTTATGAAATTGGACTGGCTGATACAACAAAACAAAGTTGCCCCCTGAAAGGACAAAATGAAGTTGCAACACCACCTTCTGAAAAAAGGCATGCTACCAAATCTCCAAGTAGATGTTGAGGTGATTAAAGATTGTCATGTTTTCTGAGTGAAAGCCAAACTCACATACCTGACTCACAGCCACTGTAGCCTTCCAAAATATAGGCAAAACAAACTTCATTCTCACATCATATTTAGGGGTCTTTCATCCATCAATCCATGCACCCATCCATCCATCCTTTTAATCCATCCACCCATCCAACTACCCATCCATCCACCCATTACTACCAACTACTCACCCAGATATGCACCCACCCACCCATCTGCCCACCCATCCATCCATCCATCTGCCCACCCGTCCATCCAACCATTCATCCATCCATTCCACACACACACATCCATCTGCCCATCCATCCATTCATTCCGCCCACACACACACACACATCTGCCCACCCGTCCATCCAATCATCCATCCATCCATTCCACCCACACACACACGCATCCATCCATTCCACACACACACATACGCTTCCATCCACCCACCCATCTGCCCACCCATCCATCTACCCACATGTCCATCCATCCATCCATTCTGCCCCCCCACACACACACACATCCATCCACCAACCCACCCACCCAATCAACCAGAAGAAACTTCAAGATATAAGCTTTGTATAGCTCATCAGTCTTACAATTGCAATAGTCTTACACCAGTCTTTGTGAACCTCACCAGTCTTACATAAAGTACACAACAGTGGAGGAATTCCAAACATCACTTTACTATACAACAACCTATGTTCACTGAAATAAATACATGTACAATCAGATATGTACCGCAAAAAGAACAATATACGTCTTCTCAGTTTAATTAACACTTCAAACAGTTCATGCAGAGGATTTGTAAAGTTATTTTGTTACAGTGTTTCCTGCACTGATGATACAATTTCATCTAACAGAAACATGCAGTCATTTCACTCACCAAATTTGGTAGTTCCCTTTCTCCGTTGTATTTGTGCAATTCAAAAATTGTGTCCTGTACATTTCATAAAACATAAAACAATATGCAATATCCTCTATAAAAGGGGATTTCTTCAATCTGAAACTGATTGTTTCAGATTGAAGAAATCCACTTTTCACAAAGTATTAAAGGTATTATCTTGTCTTTGCAACTTAATCATAAGTAGATGTTGGTTTTAACTGTTATCATAAGGAAAAACAGATTTTTCTGATTCCAATGTGTTGGGTTAATTTTCTGTAGACATATTTTCAAACTGGATACTATCCCTTACTCTTTACATCCTCAATATCATAATTTCCAAAACTGTGGCTCTAAACAGCATCCAAAAATATTTCACGGTGAGTTAGGCAAATCAAAAAGAACTGATAGCAGGGTTAACTCATACTGAAATCAACAAAGATACATAATCTGAAGGATTACTAAAGTAGAATTCTACACACACAAAAAAACAATAAGTTATAAGTTACAGCACTGCAACTTTCATTTAAAAAAAGGTCCTATCAACTAAATTTGCAGTAAAACTTTCAAACCATGATTCGAGAAAAGTTTTTGTACCCATGTACTCAGCACCTAATAAGTTTCTATCCCATTCACACAGTAACTCTACAAAACTACTCTGGCCATAATGTCAACATTTTGATCATCAGCAACAATGTAAATGTTCTCTGTTTCTGATATGTACTCTGGAACTGCTGGGTCATAATAGCAATAGATTTTGCAGCAAAAATGGTATCAACTATTCAACTTAGATACAGTACATTCCTGCTTGTTACAGTTACAGTGGAAGCATATTATAAGCTTTGAGTTGAGATGAAAGGTGGGTTTGGTGAAAACAAAAGGCTCCACCCCTGTGGCATAGCCAAAAAACAAGGAAAAGCGATCTTTCATTTAGGTAGGTAAAATTAAAAGGTAAGGGTTGATCTGGCAGAGGTTGAGAAAGACTGAAGAAGCTGAAAGCCATATTCATAATTGATTCGTAAACTTCCATATGACATGAACATACATGTAACAGGATATACCAGTGTTCTAGCCAGCCTTAAGTTAAAATTGTTTCCATCATCTCAAATTTGTTTGCCATAGCATATTGAGTGCCTCTGGCCCAAGGTGTTGAAACGCTATGTCCTGCATTTTGAGGGGCAAATGTTGCTGGCAGACTAAGCTTTGTTTAATGACATCTCTTTCTATATCTCTACATGCCAATTTTTGTCAAAGATGGCCAAAATTTTGTCCGTAATGAGCAGCAAAATTCTTTCAAATGAAGGATGCTGGCCAGAACACTGGGATATACCCACAGTAATGTGTACCTGACAACACAAGGAACAGTGACTTGTCCTATCATAATGTACATGTATGCCATTTAGCTGCCTATCAACTACATTGTACCAAGTCATGTTTTCTCCTAGCAGCATTAACTGTATATTTCCTACATACTTTAACGTTCTCATTCACCACAAAAATATCTTTTGTTACAGTACATACAGTTCAGTATTGTATTGCTATTGGTAAATACATGTACGCGTCATCTACATTATAGAACCTGTATGTGTAACACCTTAATATGGCTACTACTACATACATACTACATATGTAATAGCCTTTTTTAACAATAGATGATTTTCATTTTGTTACAGTCGGTACTAGTAGTTTGTAGAACACTTAAATGTAGACCATTTGAGATTTTGTAGAATTTACAAAACATTTCATCAAATTGACTTAGTTCAGAAAAAGATTGGTCTGATGGAGTTAGAAAAGTGTAAGAAGTAAGAAAAAGCAAACCTAGAAATACATGACAATATTGAGATACTGTCAGTTTGGATTGACAAATAAAACTTTCCCTGGTATGAAATCATCTCTGATGTTGGCAGTGAAAATAACTCGCATAACAGAATAAAATAAATTACTGTATTGCTTCTTGAGAAGATTGTTATTTCTAAAGATGTTCTGCAATACATTGTTACAGATTATTGTAGTTAAAGACTCCTGTCTTCCTATACATGTATACCCCTGGCCCTATTGACTTTTTTTAAGGAGTTTGACCTACCATAATTTGAAATAGAGAAGTTTGTTCACACTTTGTTTTTGTGCATTGTATAATTATGCATCAAATTTTCCATTTTTCTGAAATTGCCCGCTTTGGTTGGTTACGGAAGTAAAAGTCTCCATGTGGAAGTTCAGTTTCTTTGTCATCATATGCAGCAATTGTACCAGTAGTGTTCTAGCCAGCCTGAATTTTTTCCAGTCATCTCAATTTTGTTATAATTGTTGTTGATATAAATTATAATATATGTCGAGTGCCAAACGCGACAATCCTAGGGTCCCCAAGCTCCCCCAGGAAATTTTGAAATCTTCTTTGAAACTCTATTTCCTGCATTTTGAGAGACATTTTTGGTAGACTAAGTTTAGTTTAAAGACATCTCTTTCCATATCTTTACATGCCAATTTTTGCCTGTCAAAGATGATACATTGGGCAAACTTTCTGTCCGTCATGAGCTACAAAATTTCATCAGATGACAGAAAGATGGATACTGGCTAGAACACTGCATTGTATTGTACAAAGCTAATCATTACTGACACACAAAATACCCCTCACAAAAAACACCTTTACAATGTTCCTTTACATTTCACTGGTTCAATATCATTTATATGATACAGTTGCACGAGAAGTAAAATGTATATGAGATTTACTGTACTTATATACATAAACATGTACACGGACAGATGTCACTTCTAGCATTGGTCACTTTGAATTTCAAAAGACACTGGAAACCTAAAAAAATCTACTTAAACTTTGATCGTCACATTTCAGCTGTGGCTAGATGTACAGTAAAACCATGCTTTTTTCTGCATCGTGATATCTTGCTATCATAACACTTACAATTTAAGGGATGTTTGCCTAAAAAGTTAAGTGAATTTTCCAAAGTCCAAGCATCTTTTCAAATTTACAAGTGATCCAAGTGACACGTATCATTGACTCTAGCAGCTTTAATTCAGCAATAGCAGAACAACAAACACCTGGTATAACAGGCAGGGCATGATATGATAATTACATCCAAACCAACCTCTCGAAAACCATCCACACAACAGAAAGTCACAGTCAAGGTTGTTTCTGCAGAATTTGGCTGAAAGTCTTGTAGTTAAGTACCCAAAACGATGACAAGATGCAGAATTGTTGCAGTGCAATTTCATTTTCTGCAACTAGGACTTTAACTCAGCCTCATGATTGATATTAAATAGAGAAGGCTGTCCTCTCAGCCAATCAGATAGCTATCCTCTCAGCCAAGCAGTTTTCCTCTCAGCCAATCAGACAGCTATCCTCTAAGCCAATCAGACAGCTATCCTCTCAGCCAATCAGACAGCTATCCTCTCAGCCAATCAGACAGCTATCCTCTCAGCCAATCAGACAGCTATCCTCTCAGCTAATCAGACAACTATCCTCTCAGCTAACCAGACAGCTATCCTCTCAGCCAATCAGACAGCTAACCTCTCAGCCAATCAGACAGCTATCCTCTCAGCCAATCAGCCAGCTATCATCTCAACCAATCAGACAGCTATCCTCCCAGCCAAACAGACAGCTATCCTTTTACCAAATAAGACAACAAAATGTCTATAAGTTCAAAAGTCATTTGTTACATTTCTACAGCAAACTCTTATCATGTCTAAGTCAATTTTGACTCACCATTCATGACATTATTCCTACCACCTGTTATTCCTACCATCGCATCAACAATATACAGACCCTATCCTTTCATCAGCCCTCCTTGTCGTTTCTTTTCTAGCATCCTCCAGCTTTCAAGGAAGGGCATGATTGAGAAGATTTCAAAACCAGATAATTTGTAGATTTGATACGTTTATCTTTTTGACCCTTTTTCTCTCATAAATATTCTGTGAGCTCTGGCATGGGCGTTTGTTACTGTCTGTTAGGAATGGCAGGTGCAGTTTCGTCTGTGGCGTCGATGTCTCCGTCTGCCTCCAACTCTTCATCATACTTGTCCTCTGAGGGGAGCTCGGTGGAGATCTGGGCCGACCCAATCTCATCAGCGGGGGAGCCCGGGGTGAACTCAGCTGGGTCCTCAAATCTGTGTGTGGCAATAATGTGAAATCAAATCATCTTACTTTTCGTCTGCAGAAAAAGCATGGTACCACATTTTTTCTGGTACCAATCAATCTAGCGCTCTAGAATAAAAGTAAGCCTAGCCCTTGAAAGCCCTATAAAATAATGATACAGCCATGAAGGGAACAAGTATTAATTTGGTAGGTACAGTTTTAAACACTTTGGACTGTTTTGGGAGAAAGAAAGTTGGTGTACAGATACAGATAAGTGGACAATAAAAAAAACAAAAGTAAGACGTTTAAGAAGAACAGAACAGATTATCTGTGGTACCTCAACAACACGTTGACAGAATATACTGTGCCTATACTTGACAGGTTTCGCACATATCGTGCAGTATGTTCTGCTAACATGCTTTGGTCAACCGATTACAAGACAGCCAGAGAGAAGGGGGGAGAGAGAGAGGGACGATAAACAGATAGCGAGACTGACGCTGAACATGACAACTATTGAAGCGAAGTGCAGTACCCCTCCCACCTGCTGTAGGCCTCCCCCTGCGCCGACTCTCTCGTCTGCTCATCACGGTGTTTCTTATAGGTCCTGCCCATGTACAGCAGTCCACTCAGGATCAGGAACAGGCCTGCATGTACAGGGAGGAACAAGGTTAGAGCTTAGGATCAAGAACAGACCTACATGTTCAGGGAACACAGATTTCAAGACCCCATCACTCCAGTAAAAATCAAATGACTTGATTCCCCAAGTCCCAGTGCAGACTCGACACAAACACACATACTATCAGCTACTGCGACCAAAAACAATATTTCTGTCCCAGAAGTAAATGATATGATCACACTCCATGGGCATGTATTTCACTCAACACAAACACACAAACTATTATTTCACACAACCAAAAACAACATTTTTATCCAAGAACCAGAAGTAAATGATTTAATCACATTTCCACTGGAATGTTTGACTCAACACAAACTCTTATTTAAGGACCAAAAACAATATTTTCATTCCATAAGTAATTTACTTAATCACATCCCACTGGTATGTTTGACTAGACACAAAACACACAAACTATCATTTCACATGACCAAAAACAATACTTCTGTCCCAGAAGTAACAACAGCTCAGTACCTGGTATGACTGCCATCCAGCGGGACACAGTTGGAGGGTTGAGGAAACAGACTTTGACATAAAATGTCATTTAATCACATTCTACTAATATTTCTACTCGCATGTTTGACTCAACACAAACACACAAACTATCAATTCACACAACCAAAAACAATACTTCCAACAGCCCAGCTCCCAGTACCTGGTATGACTGCCATCCAGCTGGACACAGGGTTGGAGGGTTGAGGAAACAGACTTTGACATAAAATGATTTAATCACTTTCTACTGGCATGTTTGACTCAACACAAACACACAAACTATCAATTCACACGACCATAAACAATACTTCCAACAGCCCACTACCAGGTATATGACTGCCATCCAGCTGGAGACAGTTGAGGAAACAGACTTACTTAAATGATTCAATCACATTCCACTGGCATGTTTGACTCAACACAAACACACAAACTATCAATCAACACAACCAAAAACAATACTTCCAACAGCCCAGTACCTGGTATGACTGCCATCCAGCTGGACACAGGGTTGAGGAAACAGACGATAGACAACAGGATGTAGAGGATGGCTTTCTTCCAGTTGTCGATCCACATCACCACTCGCCACACCTTGTGGCATGCTGTCCCCTCCCTACAGGTTCACAGAGCATAGGTCACTCTAATACATGCTGCTGTCTTATCATCATCTTATATGTTAATGAAATTATAAATCATACTGGCATAACATTGTCTCAATAACAATATAATGCTTCTCGATAGGGATTATTTAAGTATATATCGTACTTCAAACTAGTTACTACAGATCAATGAAGTACATGAAATGTATGTGACTTACCCACAACATGCACATTTGTCCAGCAGAAATGTGGCTTCCAAGAAAGATGTGACAATAGCTACAATTCTGGGAAAAAAAAATACTAGTCATACTTTTGATCCAATCATAAACTACTAGTACCTCCTTGCAAAAAGGTATCTGGTAAGTACAATGTACATACACAAGTTTTGCAATATACAAAAGACCAACAAACATTTGAAGAGCTCAAAATACCACCTGCATATGCAGGTTTTGAAAAATGCAGGTAAAATTGGGCTGTGGAGGTATTTCTGGTGTCTACCTGCACCTAACCTGGGTTTTTTTTTTGCTGTATTGACTGTCATGACCATAAAAGAAATAATGGCAATGGTTTCTGAACAGTTTCATTGTGATCCATAGGTCCTAAATTCTAAATAGTGCAAGTACTTTTTAATGTTACCTACCTGCGTAGAAAGAACATATTTCGAGCCCTGCACAGGTACAAAGTATACGTAGTGTAACAGGAGCCTGAATATCAAACAAGTTTCATTAGAAAAGAACGTCTACTCACATCAGGTACAGGCCGATGCCTATATTTATTGATGTTATCGTCTCAACTCCAACACCCCATAGTACTGTTGGTGAGAAAAAAATATGTTTACAAGTCAATTACAACTAGAGAAGTAACATTTGAAAAGCAAATGCATAATGTTTACCTTCGGACTTGGTCTGCTCTGTTAATTCTTACTCAAACACATTCACATACTCATGTACCACTAGCATATGGTGACAGGAGCAGAGCAGACCATGAAATTGCAACATTATGTAACCCAACACCAGTCACCATGGTGACAGATGTCAACAAATCATGGCATTGGTCATGTCATAGGTCACTGTTTGGAGAAGAAGAAGAGGAAGAAATGGAGCAAAAACAATATGTTTTCCTTTGGCAAACATAAATATATTTTTCACACATCTTGAACTTCTTGGATGTTAGTCTGAGTCAGATGCAGTGTAGCCAAACCGGAACCCACCCTTACCTTTGAAGAGACTTACAACAAGCTTGTTGGAGGACTTTCTATAGCCTCATCGATCCTGAGGTATTGACCTGTGTTCTGCACACACAGGTGGAAAATACATGTACCCTCCAACCACTTAGCAAACATTCCTGGGAGACTCTGGATCAGGACTTAACCCTCAGCACACTTAAGTTGCCGTTTGGCTACCACTTCTCTATTGGTTACAGGTTAGGCAGCATGGAGAAGGTTAAAAATGTGTCTTCTGCCAGGACTCTATACCGACTTGCAACCATCTGTTCTCCTCAGTTTTAATGTTGTAGTATGTTAAAATCAACCCTATCCCACAACATTCGTGAGGCAAAAATATCATGACAGAAAACGGTTCCTTGTTTCATCAGGTGATGGAAGCTCCCGTGTGTTTCATAGTATGTTATTTTAAATGATTGTTCACCAGTTGGGAAAAGATGACATTTTCCCAACTGCTCAGAGGGATTTTAAAACATGCTTCTGATACTGTTGAAATTTTCAGCCCGGGATTTGAGAGAAAAAATGAGCACATTGGCAATCCTATGAGCACAAACAAAATTCTGTTGTTGCTAGTAGAAACCTCAAAAGTACATCATGACGTCAAAGCTATAATTTCTTTTGGGATATGGTTGAAGATGCCAAAAGGACACATAGTACGATATAAATCTGCCCTTGTGACTAAAAATAACTGAAGTTGGTAGGAGGCCAAATTTTGAAGTAGAGGCAGACTTTATCTCAGTACTGTCTCCAAATACTGGTAAATATATATATAATGAAACTTTATTGCATGTTCATTCCCCGGGGGGATAAATGCACAGATGTACAGAGTACAATGTACTAGAGAGTACTACAACAATAGTGATATAGAAAGGCTAACATCGGGTCTAAGGTATACAATGCTAAAAAAGAAATATACATATATAAAGGGATACAGATCTAAGGTCTAATGACTTCTTCTCTCTTTTTGAAACATTTTGAAATATACTTACATACTTCATTGATGACGTCTATATTCGTACATGATATGATATATTTAAAAGTGTCTTCCTTTGATAATGTTTTACATTTTTTGTCGAACTTAATTGAACTGAACAGTGATTTACGTTCGTTATCATATAATATATGTAGTCAAGCATAAAATGCGATTCATCTTCAATACAAGAATTATTACAGAATTATATAATGTGGTATGCACTTTGTCTTCCGTGCACCCAAAATTGCACCTAATTTTTTTTAAATTGTGGATACAATGGCGCAACTACAGTTAGGTACAAAATGTATAGATATTTGTATAGGAAAAAAATCTGCTGTATGCAACTGCAGTACATGTTAAAAATTTTGGAGTTAGCTACACAATTTCAGATTCCAGGTCTGAAGAGGACAGAAAGGTTTGTAAATTTGTTTTGCCTACAAAATCCTGTAAGTCTTTATTTGATGTTGTGCATGCCAAAGGGCAATGACAAGAAAGAACAGGATCAAAGAAGAAATGTTTCTGATCTAGGTGTTGAAATGCAATCTGAAACTCAGACACAGACAATTACTTTCTGGTGTTTTTCAAGGCTCGAAAGTCGAATTGCCTTTGTGCACGTAAAATAGGAGGGGTATCATTCAGAAAATCGAGCTAAAATATGACACCTTACGACCATGTTTGTTTACCTTCTGGTATTTTGTAGTGGCACCACAAATTGAGTGTCCCTCATGTATGCTGTTTTATTGCCAATCATAAATATCAGAAATGTAAGAATAATGGTGGAAAAATATTGAAAAATGGAAGTACATGTAAATGACAATCACATTAAGAATTTTCCTCATAAATGTCACACAATGTCCCTTTACAAACTTGTGGTTCCAGTAAGCATTATCTCTCCATCTTAATACACTTCCCTTGGGGACAATTAGGATACCAAATGTAAACAAACTGGACTATAAAAACCTGGCCCAGGCACGTGCCGGCAATTTACCAAGCTAAACATCCGGTAAAACAATTAAGAGCGAGCTGTCAACACTGAATATTTACATTTTTCACCTGCGCAAATAGTGTATATACACACGGCTTGAGGTAAAGCCCTTTAATTCAACTGTAAGTGCATGTTTATCGAAGATGGCGGCACGTCAAACTACGTGGTAACGTAAAATATAACATGTCAAAGCTGGATTCAGCTTGGTGTAAGGGAAATTTAGGCTAGGGTGTGGCGTAGGGTGTAGTGACGACAGTGGACATGTGGGACATGTGACGATCCTAATTTTGACGACGACGGTTCCGAATGCAGTGGGGGAGGGAGAAAAGGCGAGGTTTCTAAAATAAAACTGCCCGCGGTCTGTTTCCATGCCCCGTCACGGTTGAGTGAAAATATGCAGTTTGTTCATAATTTATAGCACCAAAATAGTGTGTAACATGGATGATTTAGGGACCTACGAAATGTAAACACTACGTCGTGTGAGATAGGGGAGGGAGGGCGATATAAAAAATATGGCACAACCAAACCTCGTGTGGTGGCCACACAAACCATGATCCGACTTGTCATTGAAGCTAGGTCAAATCGCCTTCCCTTCTACTCACCTATCGCGGTCAGGATGCCGAATATTCTCGTCACCAGGGTGTAATACGTCCACATCCACGTGCACTGGACCATTTTCGCTGTCGTCCCGTGCCTGCACTACCTCCGGTTGGCGCCAAAACTTCTTGGCATTTTTGTTGTGTTGTCAGAGTCGTCGTGTTTCACTGCCGAGCATCTCGTGACAAATCTACCCGTCAGGTCACGGGCACCGCAGCAAACGTAACAGATCCTACACAATTAAAACACGACAGGTCGCTCATCATATTTCAATTTAATATTTGTAAAGTGCAAAAATTTATATCATATTTATATTATGGTTGTCAGCATATTCATTGGTGATTATGTGCGAAATAATGCGGTGTTTTCAACATGAGACTTTGTTGCGATTTGATGCGCTCAGGGTCACCGGCGGCCTGATAATACAATCGTGTCGTTGTATTGCACGTTTTAGGACTAACATAGTGCTTACTTTTTAGCATCGTGATATTTAGTGGATAGTTGCGTTTTTTGACAGCATTTCTTACTTGAAACGTTTACAATAGCCCCAAACAAGTTCAGCACGTGAGGATCCCTGTATCTATAGGCACCATCAATAGATAGGACTTCAGCCTACCGAAGTCGATGAAACCAAGGAGCTTCCATCAACAAGGTATAGAATGTCCTTGATGAAACAAGGAACCGTTTTCTGTCATGATATTTTTGCCTCACAGATATCAGGATGTTGTGGGATAGGGTTGATTTTAACATACTGCAACATAAAAAGAATTATGACCAGAATATGAAAATTGACTTCAGTCTAAATCCAATTTGAGCGCCTTGAGATCGCTTTGGGGTGGAACCAACCAATGCCGCAAAAGACAGTATCAAATTGGCCAGGGTGGCTAATGGTTACAGTCTGGCAAACGGATACTGCCTGGCCAATCTGATGCGTCTTTTGCGCCACCTGATCTGCTTGGAGATTAGCCAACTAGTATGTCATAACAGACATAGAACGGAAGAAAACAAGAAACAAAGACCCAAACACGAACTCCCTTGTGTGTGGAACTTCCCTGTTTTATCTTTTAGGGTTGAAAGATGTCGGTCGTGTTGAGACTGCATGAAAACACGAGATAAACTTGACGCCCAGTATGTAGCCTGAGACCATTTCAACGAATGTAGCTCAACGGTGAAGGTGTGTGATCCAGTGTAAGTAGAGAAGTTGGTGTACACGGCAGTCAGCCGCCATGAAGTGTCGTGCTCTACACCTGTGGTTCGCTGCGGCGTCGGCGGTACTGGTGTTGTCACAGCGCCGCGGGTCCCCCAGACAGGCTCCGGGAGTCGATTCAGGTTTGCTTCCGTCTTTTCTTCCGGCTCACCCACCACTGCTCATTACTACTAGTACTAAAAGGGTACATTTCTACAAAATGTTATTCTTTGTTCCAAGCCTTCTGAGACCCAATAGTGTGTCACAACTTGTAATGTAATCTGTATTCTCCAAGGCAAATTGGCCGCCTGTATTAACCATTGGCAGATCTTGGGTGGCGTATTTGCCTATAGCCAATTTTGATACTGTATTGGAGATTGGCAACTTTGCACATAACCATGTCCATGATCCGACGGAGGTTAAATCGAGGAATTTAAAAGAGAAAAAGAAAGAACATTAGCATTTCACTGTAATAATTTTGTTTTTTCTGGCACCAATTTTGTGTCACGGTGAGTGTGTTTCGGTTATTTTTCACTCACCACCGGTCGCACTAAGTCACCAAGGGCCTTGTGCGGTATCACATAGAACCAGAACGTCTAGATAGAAGGAGACATCCGAGACATTTTAGTCCTGAATATTGGAAACGGTTGTGAAGAATGATACGAGTATTGCAAGAGCAGCCAGGGTCTGGAAAGTTGATTATCTACTTCAGCATTTCTTTTATGTGTAGTTGTAATGATTTGGGGATAAAGAAGCTGAAATATAAAATAAAAAATCAGTGATGTATAATTTAGGATGCAAAATAAGGACGAAACTATTTCATGCCTGGGAACTTAGCCCTCTACCAAGCTCCACTAATAGCCTCTGCCAGGCGTCGGAGGTGGCTAGAAAGAATAGAATTTGGCCAAATATAGACAGAAAACATACCAGGGGAGTTAGTCCGTTATCAAAGAAGCACAGTTTGATGCTATGACAATCTGCATGCGTATACTCCTTTAGCGGACCAACTCCCCTAGAATGCCAGTATTTGACAATTTGTCTAGTTTGGCCAATTGCTACTTTTTGGCCAGCCACCGGCTCTGAAGCCTAGCCCGGTGGAGGCTCCTATATCTACATGACGGCTCATGTCGTGTCCGTGACCAAGGGGAAGTGAAGGTGCCGTCATTATCTGTTCTTGTCTTCCAGGAATGTTTTCGGGAATGTAACCAAAGATAACAACGGTTTCAACGTTTACCCGGTTTTGTCCGTCTCCATTCGCTCTATTCTGTATATGTTTTTTTTTTAATTGACTGTCTCTTGAATACAATACTGCAAGAATGTGCATTACACACAATCCATTCTTTTTTACGCACCATAAAGCATGAATAGATATGATAGATTTCGTTTCTTCACTCTCACATACTTTTACGCTTGCTTTAAGTATGCTTTAAAGTAGGATTTCGTGCAGTGTACTCACGTTCCCACCCAAGCTCGCTCTCGATGTCTTCTGTCAATGTGACCGAAAAATAAAGAACAGCCTGGGGTTGTACTAATTTCTAGATGGCAACTTAGGCCATGTTGATTTGATTATATGGATGACATCCTCCGGGAGCCCCAAAACTGATGCGCGCGTGCGAATAAAAAAAAGTTTTGCAAAAAAAAAAGTTCTTTTCATTATGAAATCTACGTGGTCATGAGGGTTGAGCAAATGGCACAGAATATGGTTTGGCGAATAATCTAGTCTTCAAGTTCATTTCTTTACAATTTTCGTTTAATTTTGGCATTCTACGACATTGGTATAGTTTTTATTAATTTTTTTTGTAACTTATGGTATGTTTTTGCTCATTTTGCAACTGTTTTGTACGATTTACAGTATGGTTGAAAACTTTTTTTTTTTGGAAACGGCCGAAAATTCATGCGCGCGCGGATGTCATCCATACATTCAAATCAACATGGCCTTATTATTACTACTGAGAAAAGCCGACCTGCACAAGATGACCACCTGTCAAGAAGACCTATGTACTTCAGTCCCTTGGGTGACCTTGGGCAAGTTTGACTGTGTATCTCTTCACCCTGCAGGAGATGAAGAATGTAGCGGAGTCTACAGGGGAGATGTCGGCAGCATCCTGTCTCCAGACTGGCCTCAGGTCTACCCAAACAACCGGTACTGTGTGTACCACGTGACGGTCACCCCGGGGAGGACGGTCACGCTCACGTTCAACACCCTGGATCTACAGGACAGGAAGAAGAGGAGGGGAAAGAGGAAGAAGAAGAAGAAGACTGGGAGGTGCACTGACGGGCTTACTTTATACGATGGAGGACCGGGGAGTGCAAAAAAGGGAGGTAGGTGGTAGGGGCAATATATACATGATGTCATGTTTCTTGTTTTCACTGTTTGATAAATGGCGGTTTTGCATCTACTTCTCTATTTCCATACCTTTCACAGAGACATGTGGAAGTACCTCTATGGATCCATTTACGTCATCGGGTCACGAGTTGGTGCTGGTGTTCCGTAGTGACGGCTCTGTGCAGCGGAACGGCTTCAACATCACGTACACAGGTAGGTTTGAACTGCACGTGCACTTCACCTGTATTCCGCTAGAGGCATAGGTTAGCTGCGCTTTTATTACTAGTATTCAATTTTCACAAAACCGCGCGGATCCACAAGATTCTTACGATGGTTCTTTGGAGGCTACATACAGGTACATTAGTTTAATAGCCATTTGTTTTCAATGATGCTATTTGTGTACTATTATTCACAAAAGCTCATTGCCACATTATAGACACCTTGGAATACCCTACATGCATTTATTACCTTCGTCAGAAGGTTATGTTTTCGGTTTGACCATTAAAGGCAGCGTGACTGTGGATGTAGGCGGCATAACCCTTTGAGCCATGGATGGATGTTCATAATATTTGGTAGGCAAGTTACTGTTGGGAAGACGAAGGTGAAGTTCGAGAATCGGACTTATGGCGGGTTCTTACGTTACTGCAGGGGAAAATTAGTGTTTGTTGGTTGGTTTGTTGATTGGTTAGTTAGTTAGTTAGTTGGTTGGTTGGTTGGTTGGTTGGTTGGTTGGTTGGTTGGTTGGTTGGTTGGTTAGTTAGTTTGTTGATTTATTTGCAACAAACGTCATCATACTTGCGCTGTGTTCCTCCAGCGAGCGGCTGTGGAAACCCTGCCATTCCCAGAGTGCAGTGGGTCGTTCCCGGATCCCGGGTTGTGGGAGGGACTGAAGCTGAGCCTGGCAGCTGGCCGTGGCAGGTAGGTCTTCTCTTATGCTTTTGGTAAAAAAAGTATATTCTTTCTATTGACTATCCCATGAATACAGTTATACTGCAAGACGATCAAAGGAATTTGAAATATTAAGGCGCTCAATACCAAAGATCTCACAGAGCTAGAGGCATCCAATGCAATTTCAGGGTAGCAATGCTGGATTGTCGAAGTCAATAGACCCATTCGACTTTCACGGACCGCATAAACTGCCTACATCACAGGGGGGACATTTCGAAAGAACGTCGTTCTAGAACGCTGACGTTGAGCGGCTTGCGCTCGCGATGTCCCCCCTGTCAGATCATTTTTTTTACTAAATGGTAGGTAAGTGTCTTTTTTTTCTCGGTAATATATGCGGAAATGACAGGAAAACAGGCACCAACATTGTATGGTGGCAAAAAATAAAGAGACGCCTCACGTGGCGTGTTTTGGAGTTATTTCAAACTTGGCCAAAGGATGGAAAATGCATCATCTGCTTGGAGTTGTAAAGTGGTATGTACTTGCCGTTTGTTGTCTTGCCGCCAGGTGTCTCTTCGCCCAGTTGATGACGAGACCTGGCACTTCTGTGGAGGTTCCATCATCAATGAGGAGTGGGTGGTGACGGCAGCCCACTGTGTGGACGGGTGAATAAGTAGTTTAAAAAGAATCCTTAAAATGTAATGCCAATAGACCATACCTGCAGCTAAGACGAAGTTTCTCACAGCAAGGCTTGTAAAATAAATCTACAGTATTGCAGAAGATAGATTTGTGTCAATCCATCGCTACCCTACATGCCAAACTCGTTTCGGGCCGCTAGCAATTTCCTTCGGCAGCAAAGAGCCCCTTCGCCCGCGGGTCTAAATTACCGCTACGGGGAGACTAGCCCGGGGGGGAGTTTGGCTGGCCCTTTCAAACCCCTCGAGCTCTACTCCCCCGTAGCGTTAATTTAGATGGGCGGACGAAGGGCTCTTGGCTGGCGAAGGAAAACGGCTAACGGCCCGATTCTAGTTTGGCATCCAGGGTAATCCATTGCCCGAAATAACGTTATGTCCCCGAAAACCGTACAACAGGTCGTTTCAAATGTAGAAAGGTTTACGGAAAGGTCAGATTTCCGACATAATAAAGTCTGCTGAAACATTTCATAGCTTTACGTAGTGCGGAAAGTTGACTTAAATATCTTTTTTTGTGTCGTACGTGTGTCTACTGTACCGCAGTGATTACAAGCCGCTGGTTGTGGTGGGAGAACACAGCCGGACAGACCCGGGGGACGACCCGGAGAGAGCCGTGGTGGCCACCGCCAAAACCATCAACCATCCCGGCTTCGTCTGGTGGACCATGGTCAATGACATAGCCTTACTCAAGCTCGCCTCTCCGCTGACCTTTAGGTATCCCACTTCCGTGGAACCCGTTCTTAATCTCCAAGCAGATATTTTGGCGGTCAGTTGGGACTAAAAGGACAGAACATTATAATATAAAACATGTTGAGCTATTCATTGACCGTGTTATTTTGCTAGTATGTATAATGTACGGTACAGAGCATGGACGCTATTGTCATCACCCATTTAAAGTAGCCTGGTCACTAAAGTGGATTTTGTGTAGTTTGTTCGTTCTACAGTTTGCTATCTTTCTCCACCCCATCCCAGCGACCGCGTGTCTCCAGTTTGCCTGTCAGATACCAGCATGGTGACGTCACCAACCACTTTCTGCACTATCACAGGGTGGGGCACCATGGCCGAGGGTAAGGAAAAAAATAAACAACTCCAAGCAGATATTGGAAGTAAAGATCTCAACTTTTTCCGACTTCCAGTGTTTTACATCATGGGACTTTGATGCATGTAATGTGTATAATCTATGGCAGGTGGAATATCACCAGATACCAATTATGCAAATTTGGACTTAATTTGCATAATTAATCTGAAAATTATATGACTCCTTAGTGGTAAATGATGTGAATTTCGTACTTGGGACATGTGTGAGTTGATAAAAAGTAAACATCAGGATGCATATATTATGTTAATGTAGAGGTCATTTGCATAATTAAAGAAGAAATTTACATTTACATGTAAAGCCCATATTTCATGGAGGTATGAGATCTCGGAACTCTTATTTAAAAAGCATTTCTTGTATCACACAGGTGGAGACTGCTGTCCCAACAAGCTTCAGCAGGCGGACGTGCCGATAGTAGAGGACGACCACTGCGAGAACACGTACCAGAGGCTCTTCAGGCAGTCCCTCGGACTGGTCCCCAGGATGCGCCCGGCGAAGCACATCTGCGCGGGCTACACCGAAGGGGGCGTGGACAGCTGCCAGGTCAGACTCTGATTGGCCGAAAACTAGGAACTGTCATAGTCCAATCCTGGCTGTTCATTACACTAGCAGCTCAGCCAATGAGGGACTGTCATAGTCCAATCCTGGCTGTTCATTACACTAGCAGCTCAGCCAATGAGGGACTGTCATAGTCCAATCCTGGCTGTTCATTACACTAGCAGCTCAGCCAATGAGGGACTGTCATAGTCCAATACTGGCTGTTCATTACACTAGCAGCTCAGCCAATGAGGGACTGTCATAGTCCAATACTGGCTGTTCATTACACTAGCAGCTCAGCCAATGAGAGAATGAAATACCCTCAAATATTTGTATCTTTATGTATATGTAACTGAATTTAAATTTTCTGCAAAAACCATGAAATTAAAAAATTTCATTGCTGTAGTTTTTCCGTTGATTTTTAATGTAAATATTGTTCTATCCTTATGTTCTATCCTAGATTTAAAGCTATACTCCAACGAATAACACCAAAATTTTCGACCGAATCACTAGGTCTTCCTCAGCTTTTTGGCATATGGCCTAAGTGCTCTGATCACGTGGTTTTCTGAACGCATTATGTCATCAATGGGTCAAAGTTCGCAGGTAGTCGACATCGCCCCCCGTCACGATTGAGAGAAGGTTGGTACGCCTTGATGTAAATGAACAAAGCCACGTGATGATCACATAGCAGAAAGCTGAGGAAGACCAAGAAAACTTTTTGTAAGGAAAGATCAAAATTTCGTTGCGCTATTCTTTGAGTTGGAGATCACATCAAAGTTTCTCATAATATATTTAACCAGCTCAGATGAACTTTAGCATGAAAGTTCATCTGAGTTGGTAAATTACATCATGAACAACTTAAACTGTTCTCCAACTCAAAATTTGACTCACCAGAAATTTTCGACTGAAACACTCAGTCTTCCTTAGCTATCTGACCCAGATTGGATACCGAACAGGATTACTTCAAGAGAGGCATAAAAGAGGCCATATAGATCAGGGCACTTCAACCATCGCTCAACCAGGACGGGGGGTGATATCGACTTCAGACAACCTTTGACCCTTTGCTGACGTCACACGTGGGAAAAATCACGTGTCCACAGCATTTGGGTCAGATAGCTGAGGAAGACTGAGTGCCTACCTGCCTAAGTGCCCAGGCCAGGTACTGGCCCCTTGCTCCCCTCCGTCAGGTTCCTCCAACCAGTTCTGTCAAGAGCGATAGCCTCAGCTACACATAAGACTGAGTGATTCAGTCGAAAATTTCTGGTGAGTCAAATTTTGAGTTGGAGAACAGTTTAAGTTGTTCATCAGATGAACTTTCTTGCTGATTGCCCTATCCTATCCAGGGTGACAGCGGCGGTCCGCTGACGTGCCAGGCCCCGGACGGAACGTACTACCAGGCGGGGGTGGTCAGCTACGGCGAGGGATGCGGTCAAGAGGACATCCCTGGCGTATACACCGAGGTCTCCTCTGTATACGAATGGATTCGCCAAACCATCGAAGAGAATTGAATCATTTTTTATCTTGTATTAACGCGTCTAAAATTGTGGCAATAGAAATGTTCTATATCAATTCTAAACTGATTCACATATTAAACTTTGAGAACTAGAAAAGTAACATTTGCAAATGCATAATGGTTGCCTTCGCATGATCTAACCTAGCAAACTACCGCCCTGTTTATTCTTACTCAAACACATCCGTATGTGCCAGCCCCTGCAACTTGCTACATAATGTAATCCAACACCGCAAGGTGTCTGCTACAGCACCAGTTATCATGGTGACAGCTGTCTGGTCCGGACACTGACCATGCCATTTTTTGAGAAGAAGAAACAGAGCAAAAACAATATTCGGACATGATTAACATGGCAATTTTTTGGAAGATTAGATTTCAACAAAAAATAGCTTTAGCAAATGTCGTAAAATTTGCACAAACGTCAGGTTATGGTCTACCAAAAGAAGACAAAGTACCCCTGCCCCGACTCTTGAGAGTTTAAGCCGATTTTCTCAGAACTGTCGCTGCTGTGTAAGACAGAATCAACTTGACCTATGTAGCGTTGTTTGTACTGGCTAGACCATGTGTTGATGGAAGGCCACACACCTCGTCACTGCCCTTTCATTCATCCTTAACGGATTTACTCTCTGTTGACAACAGCCAGAAAACCCATTTAGTATCTGCACTTTCCGTCGTCACCGGGTCCTTATGTAAAGATGTTCATTCCAGAACAAATATCAGTTGGTGCTGACACAGGCAAAAAAATTGGGTGACGAAAGTCTTTAAAGTACTCTCTACCTCCCCAGTGGAAGTGCGTAGGTGTAGTCTTCTCGCTGTAGTCACGTTCTGAGATCAAAGTCTTACATATAGATACAGGAAAAAGCTTCGTCAATATCGAAATGTTACGTCTACATACGAAATACATAGCAGTTCCTTTTTTAAGGTTAAGCGATGGCTAGTGCTTCCCTGTTCTAGTGTTGAAGATCGACTATAATGCTCCATTTTACATGGGTTATCCGCGAATAATTTGCTACTTTGATCGGCAATTTGTAGGCGTATCAATGAACTTAATATATGAAAACAAAATGTTGAAATTTGCGATTTTTTTTATTACGAATTAGCATTTACGCAACAATAGAATTCACTGAAAGATATACCATACCATACTACACCACACCTTATCTTACCATACATAGTAACCATACCGAAAAGTTCCTGTCATATATTGAGAAAGTTCCCCCGACCACCAACCAACCAACCAACCAACCAACCAACCAACCAACCAACCAACCAACCAACCAACCAACCAACCAACCAACCAACCAACCAACCAACCAAGGTTTGCTGAAGTTCTGGAGCAGTCTAGATCTGACCAGACTTATGCCACGCCTACCTTTCTGTACGAAACGAATTTGAGTTAAATTTGAGACAAATTTGCACCTCCAACCACGCCCAACCACTGCCGACCTACTCCCAACCACCAGCCAACCATCCCCCAACAATGACCCAACCTCCCGTCCACTGACGAATGTTTTAAACATTCTGAAACATTTGGCTGGCACAACCGAACAATAGCCGACTTCGTCCAACACCAGCCGACCACTACCGACCTTGTTCCCGACCTACTTCTCACCATGGTTGGGAGGAGTTCGGCTAGTGTTCGGGAGGTTATATTCGCCTATTTGTGACAGGGGCTTAAGATACATACAACACAATGTTTTATGTATTAATCCTATTGTGTAAGCAGAAATCCCCTGGCTGACCATTTCTCTGTTCCCTAAGTGACCACCAAACTTATCACTGGTCACATGTACGACCACGAGGTAGTCAGAGACCCGCAGAGTGACCGTTTGCTGTTGTAAGAGGTTCAAAGGGACAAGCCAATCTTACATAAGACATTCATTTTACACTATTTACCCCCACAGTAAACATTCGTAAAAGGGATTAGGAAACAAACACCTTTAGTTGCTGTATATGGCATGTATATGCTTTTCTCTGATTTTGATTTACTAGTAGTATATTCTGATACGATTTACAACTTACAGTCCGGCTTGACATGTATTCCCTGTCTATGCCACTAACCCAAACTAATGAGGACTAAAGGTTAAGGGGCCAGGGGAGCACGAGAATGAAAATCTACCTTTACGAATAGCTTAAAGCATGCGTAATGGTTTACGTTTTCACTCGAGTGAAAATGCAAGATTTACGCACGCTTTAAGGTATGCTTAAAGATCGGCTTTTGAGCAGTGGAGACTCACATGGTTTGTCCCTTTAGATTCTCAATTGTCCGAATAAAGATTACATGTAACATCCATGTCCATAATATTACCAGGGTCCATAATATCGCCACCTTCAAAAACAGTGTGCTTCAAGATATTTTTACTGCAACATACTTTTGGTATGCGTTCCTGCACACCTCAAATGTACATACCTAGGGTATGTTGCAGTAACTATTTCTCAAGGTGGCGATATTATGGACACTGGTGATATTATGGACATGGATGTTACATCATCACTTGTCCATAGGTCGTAAAGAGGGGGTTTTCCCGTGTTTCAACGGCGTTTGCGTACATGCAGGTGTCAACTGTACGCAATATCGTCATTTTGCTAAAGAAGACACAGCTGTTTCAGACAATATGGAAGTACAGCTATGAAATTTGGCCCTATTCCCCGAATCAGAAAGCATCTCCATGACAGTACATGTGTCTTTGTTCTGTATCTGCATGCATCTGTGTAGCGCGGTACTGCGACAATTGACAGCTGGTCATATTACACAACCACCTGCCACACCTAACCTTTGCACATCTAACTGCAATATCGTTGTTCAAGCCTATCTAGTGTTGTACTGTTGTGGAGAGATGGCAACAAGAACAGGAGTCATTCTTTTGACTACAGTAGAGATACAACATGTATAGACGGAAAGCTTCTTTCCAAGAACAACATCACTTTGGAATAAGCTACCTCGTGATTGCTTCCCCTATGAGTATAACCTTAAACTCTTCAAGTCTAAGGTCAACAAACATCTGTCCACTGACACTGGCTGTTCTGTAACCCAAAGCATTTTAAGTGGCTCCCATGAGCCTTGTTTTGTGGTGACCGATGAAGTAAATAAAAAAAAAATCACTGTAGCATATGGGCGTCAGCTGCCCCTCCCCCTGGCAACAGTTAAAACTACAAGTAAATACGTAACAACACTTCGGACAATCTCGCGGTTTCTATAGTACTTCTGAGAGCATCACTGACACAAGTAGCAATTGATAAGAAGAGCAAACGGTCTAATTGCCCCGATTTGTTTGTGTTTATTGTTAACGTGCAGATATACAGGGCATCAGTGTTTGATGACGTCATGGCGAATCAGAGAAGCTGTTTTAATGAGCTGGTTTGTGAGGATGTTTTGAACCAAGGAACTCCTTGTTTGAACCAAATCCACCGACAAACTTTAGCCTCTACCAGGCTTCAGAAGCGGTTGGAAAGGATAGAAATTGGGCCAAATAGACAGAAAACATGCCAGGGGAGCTGGTCCACTTGGTACAAGAGTACAGCCTGCCTCTACCAGGCTTCAGAAGCGGCTAGAAAGAGTAGTAGAAATTGGCCAAATAGACAGAAAACATGCCAGGGGAGCTAGCCCACTTAGTAAAAGAGCACAGCCTGCCTATACCAGGCTTCAGAAGCGGCTAGAAAAAGTAGAAATAGGCCAAACATACCGATAACATGCCAATGGAGTTCGCCCGCAAAAAGAGTACAGTATGCCGCTTCGATAGCGGACGAACTCCCCTGTCCCTTGCATGTTATCTGTCTATTTGACCAATTTCTACTCTTTCCAGCCGCTTCTTAAAGCTGTACTCTTGAAGTGGAACAACTCCCCTGGCATGTTTTCTGTCCATTTGCCAGAATCAATTCTGGTCTTTCCAGTCGCTTCTAGTGAAGCCTGGTAGGGGCAAACTGACTCTTTTAGAGGACTTACTCCCCCGGCATGTTTTCTGTCTATTTGGCCAATTTCTACTCTTTCCAGCCGCTTCTGAAGCCTGGTAGAGGCTAGACATAGTTATCAGTGATGCCATAGCCTGACGCCAGACCACAGGAAGCTCGCTGCCCATGACGCCAGTGCGGGGTGTATTTGGAGTTGTTGTTATGGGCCGTTGCTGTTTAATCGCCTCATATCGTACAGCCATCTCGAAACATTAGCTCAGAGTCAAGGAGACAGATACTGCCAGTGCAGCATGCACTGTACGGGTTTACCTGAGGTCGCTGAGGTCGTTCTAAGTTGAACTCTACCTCAATTGATAAACACTTAAAGGGGAGGGGGGCGAATACTTTTTTTTGCAGGGAGAAACTCTCTCTGGTATCAAAGAAAGTGCAGTCCTCACCATGAAAGTGTGTCCATTCCATACATACTCAAATTATACCGAAATTAGTCTTACGGTAAAACTAATTTTGGATAAGAGCCGATTGATCTTATATAATTAATTGCTGTGTAAGCAAAATAAAAGGAACAAAAGACGGGGGATAGCTCCGGCATTCCACCGTCCTTGACACCTTAATGCCTGAGGCCTTCGGAAAGTTAAAGGTGAGAATTTCGGGTCAGATCGCACATTTCTGGAGACGCCGATTTTGACGTTAGGGACGTCAGAACGGGTCATTTATATTTCTGGCGTGTTCCGCTAAACTGGCAACGCACGCATCCGCGGCAACTTCTATCAACCCACGATTAACCAGTTAAGATAACCACCATACGTATCGAAGTTCAGCGGAATGTGCTGATATTATTTAATTCCTGTATAGCTTCCACATACATTTTCCTGTGGAGGGCTAAATTGTAGAGCTAAAGGTACAAGTCTAACCCGTATCGCTATAAAAAGAAATCAGAGGAAGCAATTTTCTTTACCCAAATAGAAAACGTTTGAACGGCTAAAGCTATGTATATATCCTTATCTTTTTTTTTTCTCAATGCTTAAGCTCACATATCGTAGTCATGGAACTGATGTTGTAATTAATTTCTTCTCAATTCAGTTTGAACCAAATGACTGGCTCCTTTGAACTAGTTTAGAGCTAAAGATAGCTACGATATTAATTCTGATCTTCGCAAAGTTTTATTTTGTGTATCGTCGTCATGGAACTGACACTGTTTGGGTTTGTTTTTGAGTCAATTGGAACAATATTGGCGTGTTGACTGGATCCTGCATTCCTACACGATCTCCACGCATCTTCCCAGAGAAAGAATGATTACCCTTGCCCTGGGATACATAATTCCTCCCGGCAGCCTTTGCGATTTCATTTTACGTGCGCGCATCTGTCATACATCAAGGTGGATTATGGGTAAAACTAACAAAAGGAACGTGGTAAGACTGCAGGTGTGGTATAAAAGCTCTAAAATAAATCCTACAAACCAGAAAGAGACGACAAGAAGACAAGAACAGGACAGACGTTGAGTCGGACGGTTGAAAACTGAAGCGACGTTGTTTTCTTTTTTTCCGTAGTGACTGCTGGTGTGATATTCGCCAAAGAAGAGTAGAAACAAGAGCAAAGGTCGATGAGTTCAGTCTATTTATTTTCCTTAGCAGATTTATCTTGATATCGACAACTGCACACGCACAGGTGCAAGCTAGGGACTCGGGGAATCAGACCAGACAGAGAGCTGTGTTGACTCAAACGTCGCTGCAAAATGGAGGGCATCAAAGTAGCGCTGGTCGCATTTCTGGTGGTAGTTTGCGAGGGATCGCCAGTCGAGGTAAGCATATGCGAGAGAAAGGTAGTTAGAAACTTAGTGTGGAAAATAATTTTCGTTTGAGCGTTTTTTAATATGAAAATATGCCCCTTTCTGGCAGCCTGCTGTCAGCTTGTTTTAATCTCGGAGGTTATTCTACCTGTAACCTCCTTGTTTTAACCGGACAACATTTGGAAAATAAACACCTAGCCATCAGTTAAACAACATATCATCTACCCGGGAACTCAGCGCTTTGAGGTGTTTTTGCTACATTTGTCAATTCTTCGTTAGACTTGTTTTTTGTTCAGGTTTGGTAACCAAAAGTTTTAGAGGATGTCTAACATGTATATCTTTTTTTCCCTTCTACAGAAAAGACAAGTACAAGTACAACTACCGAATAATCTGTTACAAAGTAAGTCCGCTGTTGTTGTTTTCCTGATTTTGTTCACTACGCAAAATCCATTCTTCACGTACACATTTAAGTGTGCATATATGCGTAAAGATTTTGGTATCTTCACTTGCGTCTACCTTTGCACATACTTTAAGGCATGCTTAAGGTGGGATTTCGTGCAGTGGTTGTATTCTCGTCTTAGATCTGACTCTACTTCATAATAAACGAGATAGAAGCTATAAGCAGCATTCGCTACATTTTTTAGGTACCTGAAAATGTATTTCCTTGGCGAAAAATGTCTTACCACTCGAATGATCAACGCAAGAGCATTTTGACGCGTACTTTCCATTGTCAGAATGTGTGTAGACTCAGGACAACCGCCTACACTAGAGCAAACACTTTTTACTGTACTGGCATTTATAATGGGAGTGCGCTTTGCCTAAGTATTGACTTTCCCTATTCGGCGCTTTTTCCGTATGTTCATAAATCATACGCTGTCGCTTGGGTCAACCACTGCATCTTTTAAACATAACTGAAAGCACGCGTAAAGGTATACGCGAGTGAAGAAACGCAATCTTTACGAAGGCTTTAAGGTGTGCGTAAAGGATAGATTTTGTGTAGTAAATTATAACTTTGTACGCCGTGTTGAAAACTGGCGATATTTAGACCTTACTGAATTCAACTGTTCTTCTGGATCCACTGCGTTCAATGTCTACCGCCTTCTTGGTCTGCCGTAAGCTGGCACAACAACATTTCAATTACAAGGATAACTAACCAACTAGCAAGCTAATCCATTAAAGTACAGTATACTGTGCAGATTGATACAGTGTTAACTATCGCTGTGTTACATCCCTGTATGTACTCCGGGTTGTTGTTTTTTTTTTGGGACGTTTTAGCGCATTCTGGTTACAGACGACGTCGCCGCTGTTGCTACTTTATACGGCTAAGTGCCCATATCCATAGTCATGTCAACGTGTTCTGGTAGCCAAGCCTACTTTAGCTGTAGCTGCCGAGTCTTTTTCGAGACTCGGCAGCTGAAATAAGTTTGGATACCAAGCTAATGTCAACACATACGTTCTGGCTGATTTCCCTGTTGTTCAGCCACCAAGTGTTCTGCGCTGTGTTTAGAGTTCAAAGGCTACAAATATATGACGCAATTTTCGCTGATGGCAGTAGTGTCTTTATGTATTGTCTGGAATTCTTAGAGCCAAATTTGCCAACACCTATATATAAACACACCTTGTCAGTGTATCCAGAACCGTGCTTTATCCAGAAATACACTCAAGCACGGTTTTGGAGAGTCCATGTTCATGGATACGCGGAGGCTATCCAGAACCGTGCCTGATCCTATAGCTAATCCTAACCCATTCGGTTCTGGACGCAATACAACACAGCCGGGACGTCCAACAATCCGTGACATATGCATTCATTGTAAATACAATATTTTCTGTACTTTAACCCAATGAGGTTTAAAATAATCTTGATTTTTAACCTCCCTGGTTAACCTTAGAATATATGGTTAGCCGTGTCAATGTCCGTACAGCATCCATGGCCAGACATAACCTTTGAAAGACAAGAACCTCCCCATGTGTTACGAAAGCCTTGTTTATGACTTCCCTGCCATTTCACGTGATACAAGGTTCAGACCTGTCAATCTTGCCTTTGCTAATAGCAGAATAGTAGACACTGGAGCCATGACTCGGGATTAAGAGACTAGCGAAGCGGGCCGCTCTAATGCCTAAGTTGTGCTTGCCTCCGCGGCGTTCCGTCACAGTAATTATAAAACAAACACTGTCCACTCGTCCTCGATAAGCTATGTACATGAGCGGGAGTTTGCAGTGTAAATTTCAGACCAGACGCAAACCGCCCTGTAGAAGAAACCGACCGGATCTTCTGGTCTTATGTCTCACACTGTCTTCGACACGTTGCTAAGATACGCACGCCCACACTTCTTAGAGTTTAAGTGATGAGCAAACTCAGGCGTGGTGACAGAAGATATCGTGTGTAAAATCTGAGTCCTGAACTTTTTATTTATCAGAACGGAAAGAGATGCAAACACACCAGGAATAATGGTGTCTAATGGCCGATGTATTGCCTATGTTGACAATGCTTAAATGCTTGTCAAATAATGCATCAGCTATTCACTGGACTGTGACTAGGAGCTATATTTGACCTATAGCTTCAATTTTCCATCAAAGATGAGGAGGCGTCTTTCTTTTCTTGGAAGCCCCGACATGGTGAAATTCAATCGTGTCTCATTTTCTAGGTGGTCTAGTTTTCATTCTGCACTAAATATAGTACTACATACGAGCATAACGAATGTGTTTAGCTTTATGATATGGTGATATAGTTTAGAATAAAAACACTAAAAACATGTACATCTATACTAAACGTCACATTGAGACACATACAAGTAACATATATGTGAAGATGTTTATTGAAGAGAAACACATTATATAGTGAAGTACGTTTAAACTCTTATTTCGACCAACACAAGAAATTGGACTTACCCAAATCTTAGACTGTACAACTCAAGTCTTTGTCAAGGAATGCACAATCCACCGCTTCTGTGACGTCACGTTATGCAGATGACACACGTGACTCGGCGAGCAGTGGATCATAGGTTGCAGAAAGTCTGTGGCGCCCCCCCGTCTAAGAGCTAATGACCTTTTAATTCTATCTCATTAGGCGGCAGTCTTTTGTCTGAGTACATCATGATGATCATGGACCAAATCTTACAAGTGAACGAAAATGAAGGTAGGACGACTTTGACACATTGATGATCATTCGTAACATTGTATAGAATGGGTTACTCAAAATGCCGTTTGCACAGTTGTTATATTACACAACAGTCATACGAGAATTGGCGTTTGGAGAATCGCATTGAATTGTGCTGGAAATATAATGTTACTTAAAATCACTTTTGATTGTACATATGTTGATATGCTCAATCTTCTATGTACACGTACTAACCACCACGATTTCTACCAATAGACCCAAATAACAAAGTGGACAATAATTAACTTCAAATTAAAAGCACATTCTTATCCCAAACTACATAGTCTTTGTAAGGTGTATTAGTCTCAGGGTACTACTATGTATGTTATGTAGCAATATATAGATGCCATATTTTGTACATTGTACAGTTGTTGTTCAATAAAGATTATTATGTTGTGTTTGCCCGTCCACAGGCATGGACCTGTTTGAGGGTGATATCAAGGGCGTTGATTGGGTAAGTTTGCGGTCTTTGCATTCACGTGACTATGACGTCAACATTATCCGCCATATTTGACGGTCAAACCTAAAAGTTGCCGGGTAAATTTTAACGTCACGTGATACACAAAATAATATGCCCACATGCTTATACAGTGACGTCATAACCAAACATCATTTTGTAAATGCTCTCGCATGATCTTCAACTTCAAGTTCAATTGTCCCTATTTGAATCATTAACAAGTAATTAAGACTTTCGATCTATCTATCTCTGCTTCTATCTACTACTTTTCAATCAGAGGTTGGACCTGTTTCGGGCGTTTTAGGGCGTTTTTCGGGCGATTATCGTTTTTTTATTATCTTTTCTTAGTTTAAACTGGCCTATAAACCCGACGAAAAGAAGAATAAAAGAAAGCCTGACAAAACCCAAAACGTCCAAACCAAGCCCAACTTCTGCTTGGAGAGTTTCTATCTACCTACCACTCATCATATGTCTCCAATAACTGTCTTCTCCGAATGAAATCTGCTCACTAATCTTCATGCTACTTCTCCTCTGTTCTAACAACGCTCACTTGTTAGGAGAGAACCACACATAGGAATCGCGTAAGTACTGAGCTGGGGGTCTATACGTGGGACAATGTTGATATCACACCCGGGACGGAAGTTTTGTTTTCGGTCACGTTAATTGATAGTTTGTGTGTTTGTGTCGAGTCCGCACTGGGACATGGGAAATCGATTCATTTGTTCTTAATACGATTGTATGAGTAACAATCCATTGTGTGATGTAACTCAATCGTATATTTCCCCTTGATCATACAGCACAGTTCCAAAACATTCACCGATAACCAGTACAATACCGGAAGCCTAAAATCTTCGATTTCCTGTTTGAACATGTAATATGACCTATCCATTAACTACTAAGTGCTTTTCTACTTACGCGTGTATTAATAAACACAAGTCTTCTTGGAACACATCCTGAATCTGTATGAGACCAGACGTAACCCAGTACTCAGAAACCACCGCGTACGCACACGCCTTGTTGCTAGGCCTACGTAGGTACTCTGAAATCTCACCAAATATTGAATGATGTGTGCGTGGCTCCAAAGAGGTATTAAAAAGATTCTTATTAATCTAGCCATTCTAATCAGACCTGTTATTACCTTCGCCAAGAAGGTTATGTTTTCAGGGGCGTTCGTGTATGTGTGTGTCTGTCTGTCTGTCTGTAAACACGATAACTTGAGAAGGCCTTGATGGATTGTCTTGATACTTGGTAGGTGGGTAGGTCTTGATGAGACCTCAAAATGATTAGATTTTGGACCCCCTAGCGGCTTGTTATGGTACTGCAGCTGAACTTCCGGTTTTGATATCTCATGATCTAGACATGCTATGGTGATGAAATTTAGATGGTAGGTAGCTCTTGTGCTGGGGAAGAAGTGACGTGAGTTTAGGCCCCCTAGCGGCTTGCTCTGGAACTGCAGCGATATATTCTTGAAAATATTCAAAAAGGGATAACTCAAGAACCGGTTGACGGATCGTCGTGATTTTTGGTATGTAGCTAGCTTACGTGCTGCTCAATATAATTATGTGACAATTATGCAAATATGGATGTAATTTGTATAATTTATGGGGAAATTCTATAAATCAGCTGTATTCCATGATAGGACAATTAAAGCTTGTGACATTGGTAATTGACAACGAAAGAAACACAGGAAAATATTGATTATGTTAATAATGACCTAATTTGCATAATTAATGAGAAAATTTTATAATTATGTAATGATAACTGCCTGGAATTTCATACTTGTGGTATTTGAAAGTTAAATTGAGGTGAACATCATTAAACATAATTTATTCAAATCAGGACCTCATTTGCATAATTTATGAGGAAATGCTAGAATGCATTGTTTGTTAGTATAAGACTGTTTTTTGGTTGAGATTATGATAAAATGATATAATTCATGAAAATTAGGTTCCTATTTCTTAAATCAGGGGGGAATAATCTAATGTATAATTTGTCAGTCATAAAGATTAACATCATTTGGCGAAGGTATGAGATCGGGGAACTCTAGTTATTGCTTGCTATACTTTCTTGGAATGGCGCCTAAAGAAACATACTGTAGTACCTCTTGTTAATGCTAGGTGATTTTTGGCCATCTCTGCTATCAATGATAATAAAACATCAACTTTATTCCCCAGACTACGAGGAATGCTATCCGTGACAGGACTAAGATCTGGCAGACCAGGGAGGTGCCGTACATCATAGACCCCTCAGTCTGTGAGTACCGAGTCCACACTGGACGTGTATCTGTATCTGTATCTGTATGGATGTCTTGCTTAATCATCAAAAATGAGATTAGTGCTACTTGCGAGATTAGTGCAACTTGTTATGCTGTGTTACTAAAAGGATAAACGATATAAGAAACGATAGTCCGATAATAGCTTTGGAATACATGGAGAGAGAGAGAGAGAGACAGAGAGAGAGAGAGAGAGACAGACAGACAGAGAGAGAGACAGACAGACAGACAGACAGACAGACAGACAGACAGACAGAGATAGAATGGTTTTATTTACACGCAATTTTTGCAACCTTTAAAAAGTACACTTAGCTTACAGTTGTCACAAATAAGCAGCTATGTCGGTTTACAGTAGCTGAATTGAATTGTGACATAGCATAGAAGCATATGTACGTTACAACAATAAAATTATCTCAGATAAATTTGTATATTCTTATAAAAACTCTTCTTAGGATTGCATTGTGATGAAATTAGACTTATTACATCGTCTACTAGTAGACCTTTCTTTTAGTAAGACTCTGTGTCTTGTCCTTTAGCTCCCGAGGCGCAGGCAGCCATCCAGGAGGCTATCCAGGAGTTCCACTCCAAGACGTGTCTGAGGTTCAGACAGAGAACCACGGAGACAGACTACATCCTCTTCAAGAAAATCGGCGGGTGGGTATGAATGGGCTACGTGACACTGTATAAAACTCGATATTTAAGCATACCGGTATAGGCCGTAAACCATCCGTAAACGCCACGTTATGTAGATAGCACACGTGATCAAGTTTGTGGCGCCCCCCGTCACTCATAGCTTCTGTAATGCCTCTTGCATACAAGTCTGGTTCCGTATCCAAGATTCTTACTTCGCCCAATGTGACCGAATGTTTTTGTCTTTACTGAGCCTGCCTGTACGCTGAAAAACACAAAATTTTACAATTTTACATTATAGAACGATATAGTTTTATATGTTGTCTTTGCATCTCGGACTGCTCAACCGCTATGCTGTAATGTTATTCGTATAGAACTTGTATTCGTCTCTGTCAGTTATACTTTCTTTCTTTGTCGAGGCTAATACACTGTAGTAGCAAACGCTAGAGTTGCACGAAATTGTGCCCTGTACCTCCGTGAATAGTTTCATCATGTTGGAAAGTCACTGAGTAAAGAGACCCTTTTTTCACAACCTGTCGGCTGTGAATAAACCACTTGGTTGTGTAAAAAGAGTCTCTTTACTCTGCGCCCTGTACCTTTTCATGTTGAGAAATAGATTTTAAAAATGTTGCTTCTGTCCGTAGCTGCTGGTCTAACGTTGGCCGGACGGGCGGAATGCAGGAGTTGTCTGTGGGGGACGGGTGCGAGTTTAAGGGCACGGTGGCTCACGAGATGATGCACGCTCTGGGCTTCTGGCACGAGCAGTCGCGGACGGACAGGGACAACTACATCAACGTCATGTGGCAGAACATTCAGGACGGTGGGTACTGTTTATCTGTTTATTAATAACTTTATTCGCAAAATCATGCCCGAAGGCTAATTGCTTTTACAATCAAGTATAATACTCATCACACAGTAACAGGAGACAGGTAACAACTGTCTGGAAAAAAAAACTTCTACTTCTACTACTACGCTATCTATTGTGGGGTTCGACTTCTTCTTTGAAGGCAGTGGATAATGAATAGTCCCACATTCTGCATAATTAGTGGGTTTTGTGATCTTAGTAGAAATGCAGTTTTTTGGTGATCTTCTAAATGACAAAAGGATGGAGAAATTGTTGTAACTGTCTGAAATAATCTGTTTCTTTCGGTCTCATAGTGAGGACACTGGCTAACAAAATGTAGAATTCACCACAAGTACAAACATACAAGTGGAAGGGAGGACAAAACAGGTGCATTGACACCTTTACAAGTTGTCCTCCCAAACACAACAATATAAATACAGTGCAATACAAATTACAAAGTCGAACAATTGTTGACATGAAATACAAATTCCTACAATAACATACAATAGTCATTAAAATACAATACAATGAATACACTGCCATAAAATATCATTCATTATATACATTATATACTGTGTGAGGACATCCCGTTACTCATATCGTACTGTCAGTGTTTCTAACACTGCATGAAAGGTAGTATTTTCCAATTTCGATAAAAGCCAAGTAAGTATGGTTTGGCATTTGATGATTAATGTAACCATTGTAAGACTTAATTGACATGAATTGCTATTGTTGTTGAGGCAAACATTCCCAGACGTACCTGCCAGATTGACCTAGGACACAATCCCACAATAGCTAGAATAACACAGGGAGTTAGATAAAGTCACGTCAATGTTTAATGTACAACGATTGTCACGGGTACAATGTATGGCAAATGATAAGGTTACTAGTTGGCATGCGTCTATCATAATGCTACATATATGGTCAACCGTTACTGTATCTGACAGAGTGGTATATAGATATACAGGGCTCACTCCACAAAAGGTTGATGTGCCAATAGCGGCTAACACACTACCACATAAAAGTAACGTTAACCATTACCAAACTTACCTCCTTATACCCCCACGCCCCAGAGGAATACAACTTCATCTTTGACAAATTACCCACAATGCACCACATTGCGCATGCTCAGTCTTATTTGTGAACGTCCTTATATACCTACGTTGTGTCCATGCACCCCCAGGGAAGGAGCACAACTTCAACAAGTACTCTCAGGACCAGGTGGACACCCTGGGCATGCCCTACGACTACGGCTCCATCATGCACTACTCGCAGTACGCCTTCTCCAAGAACGGCCAGCCCACCATCACCCCCAAACAGTCCACCCCTGACGCCCTCGGCCAGAGGAACGGGCTCAGCGACACGGACGTGCAGAAGATCCAGCTGCTCTACAGCTGCTCAGGAGGTCAGTGTTTTGGCGACGCCTAAGAGGCGGAGCCTATTATACGTTTAGGGCATTCTCAACCTTCCCTTGGATCCAGTAGCCCCGCCCACCTCCGTCAAACCGTAGAAATGCAAAATATTTGACGGACATGCAGCCGCTCTCCCATTGGTCGAACCGCTAATTGCCATTCTCTCATTGGTTGAACTGATGATTATGATGGACAACAAAGTCCTACTTTTAATAGGAGTTCAGAGCAGGGAAGATACATGTAGTGATGTCGTTCAAGGATGAAGTGGCTAAAGTGCTGTATCTGAAACAGGTGTGTTTGTTGAAAGGAAATGCCCTCTGGTACATTGTACCTGTATCCGGTTTTGTTACGAGCAGAAGACCATATTTAAATGGATCTAAACTATAGCTAAACTTCACCTAAACGAATCTACATTTCTCTTCTGACAGGTTCTTCTGGCTCGGGAACAACCGGCACTGCGGCCCCTACCGTTACCCCCAACAACTGGTCCAGCTGGTCCAGTTGGAGCGAGTGTAGCCTGGACTGTCAGAAGACCCGCCAGCGTTTCTGCACCGACGCAAACAACGTCGGTTGTGTGGGAGACTCCACTGAGGTGGCGCAGTGCCCACTGCCTTGCTCTCGTGAGTACGGCCCTGTAGACTTTGATACTTTACTACTCCAATAGCTTTCATGCATATACAAAATACTGGTGAAATGGCCAAGTGGGTAGAGTATTCGCCCAGCATTCGGTAGGTCCTGAGTTCGTTCCCCGGCCGAGTCATACCAAAGGCTTTAAAAACTTTTTCTGCTTAGAACTCAACATATAGCAAAGGACAGTCTTCTGGATATGTTTTTTTTTTTTCATTTTAATTTATAAAACCCTGAACAGGAAAGTCTGATGACTATTGCTTCTTTCCCCTGTGTTGTAGCCGTGACAGCTATCGGCTGCTGGGTGGACAACCTGAGTTCCCCTCCGGTACCTTCCATGGAGAACTCTGATGCTAGCCTGGCCGACAACTACAGAACCCGCACCAGCGCTATCAGGAAATGCGCCGACGTCGCTAATGCACGTGGCTACCAGGTACGTCCAACCATGTGGAGAGAGGAGTTCTGGCAATGTTTCGCAGATAGTGGCCCTTTCTTAGGTAGTAGTAGCCGTAATAGTCGTAGTAGTAGTAGTAGTAATAGTTGTACTAGTAGTAGCATCAGTAGTAGTAGTAGAATCAGTAGTTGTAGTAGAAGAAGTAGTAGTAGAAGAAGTAGTAGTAGCATCAGTAGTTATAGTACTAGCAGCAGCAGCAGCAGCAGCAGCAGTAGTAGTGGTGGTGGTAGTACATGTAGTAGTAGTAGTAGCATCAGTAGTTGTAGTACTAGCAATAGTAGTAGAAGTAATAGCAGCAGAGCAGCAGCAGCAGTAGTAGTAGTAGCCGTAGTTGTAGAAGTAGTACCTGCAAACCATACAACGAAGAGGTGCTAATATTCATCTCGATAATATCCATGGTTGTGGTTCCAGGTGTTCGCGATCGGTGACAACGGCAAGTGTTACTCCAGCTCCACCGCCCACACCACGTACATGTCCCTCGGTCCGTCCGGCGGCTGCAGCGCGAACGGCAGGGGAGGAACCAACGCCATCAACGCCTATTCGTTCTCTTCAGGTCCGTACTTTGGAGTGTCACCAATGCTTTGTTTTTACATCGAATGAAAGACCTTTAATGTACGTTTATGCTGTTACAAGCTTAGTACAGGTCATGATGATAAGCTATTTCCAATTCGAGATACTTGTACATTAATTTTGTCCCACCTTCTGTACTTCTGTGTATAGAGCATTTTCGATTGTCTATAATTGCCTTGTAACTTTTTTATTGTTCTGTACAAGTAGCGGTGTGTATAAAAGTTGCATCACTTGAATTCGTAATCACTTTGTCCTGTTCATGTATTTTTTTTGTAATCTCCAAGTAGATCTTTGGTGGCCGCAATACAGTATATTAATACGTCAAATGGTAACTTTGGTGGCCAATTTGATTTTCCCTTGCTCCCCGAATGAATTTGCTTGGAGATTATGTTTTATGTATTACGGATGAAAGAGAAATTTTATCTTTCTGCTCTAGGATCGATCGACGGGCAGTGGGGTGAGTGGGGACCGTGGGGCACGTGCACCAAGTCCTGTGGCGTCGGCACTCAGCACCGCTACCGGCAGTGCAACAACCCGATCCCTGCGAACGGCGGAGCCGACTGCCAAGGGAACAATTTTGAAGTGCAGTTCTGCAACACTGATGAGTGCCCAGGTAAGCCTTTACGTTCTATTTTAGGCAGCCAAAGCGATTTCAGGGCAGCAAAACTGGATTTTCAAACTCCATTTTCTCAACTTTCATTTTCAATGTAATAAGTTGAATCATATACGTCTATGAAGGTTTGCCATCTAGGTAATTTTTTTGGCGTAAGTAAAATCAACCCTTTTTCGTAGCATAAAATGCAATGTCGCTGATAGCAAACGTTTTGCTCGTTTCATATCGTCTGCCAAGGTTCTAGCTATTTTTTGTGGTACCAAAGTAAAGGGACTCCTCGCATAGCTTGTTTCTAGACTACTTCAAACGCTTCGAGTATGCCTGATGATGAAAATGTGCAGATTTTCTCACCCTGGCTATTTTTGCTAGTTTTGCGGCCCTAAAATTGCATTGGATGCCTTATAAACAGCTGAACACTGACCTAGATCTGTCAGTAAACGGGTACCTCGTAGCCACTGTCACTATGGGGAATAATCACGTTCTATTAAAGTCCACGCGTCTGTGGCCACGTACTCTTACAGTGTACAATTTATCACACCTGTTTACGTACAAGGTACCATTATTTACAGCTCTCTGCACAGTGAGTGTAACTTGTATAATCGCCTTCCGGGCAACAGAGATTACAACAGATCAACATCATAATGTTTGACGTTGTTTGCGCCATGGCGTGCCAAGGAGGTCATGCTTAATCACACGAAGCTTTGTTCTTAAACGGCCGGTGTTTGTGCCCTTTGCTAGGGGCTAAAAGCATGTTATTTTTCACGGCAGTCACAGTACACGTGCCGGTCTGGAAAGGCATGATTGAACGCGTGATCGCTGACCCGACAATTAATTTGAACTATATCAAACGAATCGCATAGACTATCGCACATGTAAACCAAAATGTATTTGCTTGCACCTAAGACCCCTCCAAAGCTGCTTGCATCAGAAAAAAAACATCGCAATGGTTAATAGTCAGAGTCGAGAGGGTTATATTTTAGCCTCCACGTACACAACGTAGGTTCGAAAACAATAAAATTTAGCCAAATACCAAGAATAATATTATTGAGGCTGTGTCTTGGCTAGGATCGACTCCATGTGTTTACACACATGAAAATCACTACATGGCCCTCCCGTTGATCGAAACTAGAGGTGATTCAAGCCAACGTGAGGAAAACGCTACTTGAGTCGCATTTTGATAGTTCTGTTTACACAAGGCAAATGTGTCCCGAGTCGACTCAGCTAAGTATACTTGCAAGTATTTTGGTGGTTGAAAAGAAGATACCAAATGACCAGGCAGTTACCATTTGCCAGACAGTTGTCGTTATTTGCCATAGGAACTGGCGTAAAAAGATACCAGTACAAAAAAGAAAGCCATATAAAAGGTTACAAAAAACACGTCAAAAATCAGTCGAAGTCTAAAACTTGTGCTTGGAAAGAAGTCGACAGCGCGCAAGTTGTAGTTGCCTCAGAAAACGAGTAGGTAAAACGTGTCTTCATGTAGACTCTGGCCTGCTTTACACATAACTTTTTCAAGTCAACTAGAACTCAAGACGACTTGAGCTAGTCGACTTGAGAGAAAATCTCTCTGTGTAGAGAGAAATAATTCAACTCAAGTCGCATTCTAATAAAGACGACTTGAGTCGTATCCAAACCAGACTTAAGTCGGCCAGCGGGGTGCCGAGTCCGCTAGCTTCGCGTGTGTAAACGGGCGAAGTCGACTTGAGTGTCTCTGCGTAGTAGTCAGACAAGACCGAGCCACCAAGTTGACTTGGGGGGAGGGTGGCACAACGGGAGTGCCAAGTTGCTTTGCAGCCTCGTGTGTGAACAGAAATTTTTCAAGTCAACTTCGCTGAGTCGACTTAGAAATGGTGTGTGTAAAGCGGGCCTCTATATCGCCCTTTTAGCCAACCCCGTGTGCGGTCCGTCCGACCGGGTGGGCCCGAGCGGGGAGATCAGGCTTACCACGTTCCCCGCCCCGTACGAACCCTTCCTGAACTGCCGGTACAACATTGACGGCCAGGGGCTGCCCATCACCCTGGAGTTCCTGGACCTGGACATCGAGTACGCCTCCAGATGTGTTTACGACTACCTCAAGGTAAAACGCCAGAAATAACAAGTTCATCAACTACTAAGTGCTTTTCTACTCACGCATGTATTAATAAACACTTGTCTTCTTGGAACACATTCCGAATCTGTATGAGACCAGACGTAACCCAGTACTAAGAAACCAACGCCTTGTTGCTATGCATAGTTTTTTTTACGTAGCTATTCTGTAATCTGAACAAACATTCGATGCTCAAAAGATCTAAATTGTCTTTGTTGGGCTTGAATTCTTTTTCCCAGAGTAGTGGAAGACGACAGGTCCTCCGTTTTGCTGTAATGAGTGCGTTTTGTGGGGAGAGGAGTTTTCTTTTTGTCAGCAATTGTTGAAAAATTGAGATTGGATTTTTTGGCTTCTTATGAAAGCCCCCTAGTCCGTGGGTATAGAATTCAAAATTTACAATAAGCGTCTATCCTACGTACAATTATCTACGTTCTATTATCCTCCATGCTGTCCATGGTACTGAAAAGGCCATCAGTGCTTTCAACAGAAAACACATGTTAATGTCATGTTACTGTAGTTCTACTGAGTTAGGTACTGCAATGTAACGCGTGTTCGTCACGTTTGTTAATAGTAAGTACTGCCACATACTTCCTCAAATACTGACTGCTAAGGCCACACCAAGTAAATTTTATGGATGACGTCCTTTGGAGACCCTAAATCTAATGCGAGAGGGCGAAAAAAAACAAGAAGGGCCCTAAAAAACAAGATGCCTAGATTAGAAATATACTAAGAGACGAAAAATGTTAGGACACAAATCGAATGAGGCGACACAGTGTAATAAGCAAGAAGTCTTTTATTCATCATCAAAACAGCAATAAATCAGGTGGAACAGCAGTTGTCGTCCTGTCCTGTTTTCGCGTTACGGGTTTCACGTCAATCTGACGATTTGCAGCACTGTCGTGACTCTTTGGTCATAGTAACGGGAAGCGGAATTTCTTGTTTTTTTTCTAGGAACAGGCCAAAATCAATGCGCGCGCGGACGTCATCCATAAAATTTACTTGGTGTGGCCTAAGCAGAGAAAGCAGTATGTTTAAAGTCTCGGCCAGGGATCGAACTCATGACCTATTGAATGCAAGGCGAACCCATGTCGCCAGTGCAACGGTCATTACCTGGGTAACCTGGCATTCATCGTCATTGGTACTGACAAAAATGCACGTGAGGGTTCCTAATCTTCCCATCATGCTCTTGTGTACGCCTCCAGGTGTATGACGGGACGTCTGAGTCTGACGTCATGCTGGGGAACATCTGCGGCACCACGTCACCGGGCACCATTACGTCATCAGGGGACAAGCTCTTCCTCCTCTTCAAGAGTGACGACTCGACCAGCGGCCGCGGCTACAGGATCAGATACACCGTCGCAACCCCAACACAGGGTAGGTAACCAGGATCTCATTCATTGTTAAATTAGCACTGCTAAGTGGTGTTTTGACTCGTAATTGGTGGATGTTTAGATTCAATTAATAGATAGTATGCACTACTACTACCACTACTACTACTACTACTACTACTACTACTACTACTACTACTACTACTACAACTACTACTACCACTACTACTACTTCTACTACTAATAATACTACATGTACTAAAACTATTACTACTACTACTACTACTACTACTACTACTTAAGTACCAGTCAGCTTCGAGGTCTTGAGTGTGTTTCTTTCAAAACAGCACCAACGACCACCACGCCGAAGCCGACCACCACGCCTCGGCCAACCACTACAACGCGTCCGACCACTACACCTCGCCCTACAACGCAGACTACCACTACACCTAAGCCTACAACCACTCCTCGCCCTACAACCCAGACCACCACTACGCCTCGCCCTACAACCCAGACCACCACCACCCCTCGCCCCACCACACAGACTACAACCACCCCTCAGCCTGCCACGACTCCAAGGCCGGTCGTCACTACCACAACCACCACCCCCGCTCCAGTCACCAACCCCACCACTTATGGTGAGCGATCATTATGAATACTTTAAGACGAAAACAACAAAAAGTACTGAATGTTGAAGTACCAGAATAATGAACTACTATTATTTTATCTTCAAACATCTTGAATGAGCTCTATGCCTATATCAATGGTTTATTTTGCATTAAAACACAACAACACTGTCCCAAAAATGGCAGCCAGAGGCTGAATTGACATTGGGGCATCACATTATTAGTATAAAACGTCATATTAAGCGATTAAAATAGAGATAAACCATTACATAAAATGTATATAAAATATTGTCAACGACGTTTCAAGTGCAAATTAATATCGTAGCAGATAACAAAACAGACGGACACTGGTAACACTAAAATAAGTCTTAGGTTAAAAAAAGTGACAGTGTTACATATTAAGCAGGCGGATCATGAAAGGAATGGCACTATTCTGATAACGATCAGTTCTGCTGCGAGGAGTGTTCATGCCTAGAAGTGGCCAATTGAGCGACAGCGTTAAAAAAAATAATAAATGAATGACGTGGTCTGAGCAAGTTAAATGTCAATGTTTTATGATATAAAAAGGTATGAATATTGCAACGCGTCCTGTCTCATCTTGGACGATTCTTCTACCTCTTGGTAGGCCTCCAATGAATAGCACCATGCCTAGATGCACTTCTGATGTTTTATTCCCTAAGTCCCTTGACTGACGTCTCTTCGTCTACGAGAGCATCTTGAGATCATGCCTGTTGTGTATGCATGTTAGTCTACGTTAGTCCATGTGATAAAGCTCCTAAATAGCATCTCATGTTAGAAATGTGTTTGTAATGAAGAAACGTGACGACAGTGTTGGGTTTTTCCTGCTTCCATAGTTGACGACTGTCAGAACCTGAGCCCCCTGTGTGGGGCCAACCCCGGCTGGCCTACCTTCGACTCCTGTAGCACCGACTACGTCAGGGACAACTGCCCACAGTTCTGCGGACTGTGCAGTAAGTACTAACTGTGTTTAAGTATATAACCATCAAACAGTCATGAATTCAAATACCTGAGTTATCAGCAAAGGATTGAGGTGTTCAAAAATTCGTTTTTTCCCTCGAACTATCGTAGAGTGGAACCAAGTACAGTTGGGGCATCATCACTAGATATTTGTATACAACTTAGAGTTAGATGTGCAAAGGTTGGGTGTAACAGGTCGTTGGTTGTAATCATGGAGGTAGAATTCTACCTCCATGGTGTAATATAGCTAGCTGTCGCCACTATGTTACATATATCCATATTTTCCAGCATGTGACAACAGACCCTGCTATAACGGCGGCCACCGTGGAGGGAACCCAAACAACTACGGAGAGAACACGTGTGACTGTAACTGTGTGGACAACTGGAGCGGCCCAACGTGCCAAGGTAGTGCCGTGCCCTTCAAATTTAACTGAAAAGTCAGAAAACATAATCAACCGTTTTGGTATAAAAGGAATGTTGAGCTGACAATTGTGACAATTTTTGTCAAACTGAGAGTCATTGTATCCTGTCTCGTCTCTTTTTCTTTACAGTTTGCAACCTGCAGTGTTTGAACGGAGGTGTTCTGGACCGGTCCAGCTGTACCTGTCTCTGTCCACACGGCTTTGACGGGGAAACCTGCGCTGGTAAATCTGCTTTCTTTTCATGGATAAAGCACTGAAAAAAAGAAACTGCATGACGTGCTATATAAGAAACTTTAAACTGTTCTCCAGCTAAAAAGTTACTGAAATGTCAAATGAAAACTCAATCACTCGATCTTCCTTGTTATGATCACGTCGTTTTGCTCACTTGTGACGTCAGCGATGGGTAAAAGTTGATCGGAAGTCGGTATCGCCCCCCGTCACGGTTGAGAGAAGGTTGGAGAGGACGAATGTGCTCATGCATATCAAAGATCGCCCTTGCATACGTGTAAATATATAATTAGCTTTGCCAGAAGGGTATGTTTTTGGTAGCATTTGTATGTACTAGTGTTTGTATGTGGTTTAGCATGATACGAAGTTTTTAATGGGTTGTCATGAAACTTGGTAGGTTGGTAGGTCTTGACGAGACTTCAAATTTATTATATTCTGGGTCTCCCTAGCGGCATGGTATGGTACTGCAGTACTTCCGGTTTTGATATCCCGCGAACTAGTTCTACATGTCGTTCCATGCAGAAACTTGCCGGGACAGCAGCGAGCTGTGCGGAGCGAACCCCGGCTGGCCAAGTGTGGACTCCTGCGTGCACAGCTACGTGCGGGACAACTGCCACGCCATGTGTGGTGTCTGCAGTACGTCAGCTTCGTCATTCACGTGATTAACCACCGCCATACTGGTGTTCAAATTTGCACTTTTGCGAATCACAGCTTGCTTCATACTGGTGTTCATTTGCATTTTGGGGAATCATATTTTTTAACGATTCTGCACCATCCACGAGTCTACCCTACATCTTATAAGGGTTAAACTGGAAGTCAAATTTCTGTGGTAGGTCAATCTGTTGACTTATCTTCATGTCTGTATCTTTTTCTTTCCAGATCTCGCACCCACACCTGCGCCAACTGGAGGTAGGAAACACGATGTTTGATGATGATATATCTGCATAGCTCTGGCTTGTTTCACACGTGCTTTTGTGACGTGTTGTCTGTCGTTTTTGGTTTGGGCTTTGTTTTCTTTTTGCCTCGCATCGCCTGAAGAAGCCTAAGCAAATCATCTCACTTCACGAATGTGTGCCTATATCATGCATTTAGTGCAGTGTCTGATTGAAGACAATATCTCAATATTATTATCGTCTCTTGTTCCAGCTGCCTGTCAGAACAAGAGTCCCCTGTGCGGCGCCAACCCCGGCTGGCCCACCACCGAGTCATGCAGGACCGACTATGTCCGGGAGAACTGCCCACAATTCTGCGGACTGTGCTGTGAGTACTCCTTTCCCCATATAAAGATATTGGTTGGATTTTTGTACGCTATTCCCCTTTGCTTGTATTTCGTGCTATCGGCGATCTACTTTGTTTCTTGCTTCATATTTCGTTCAATTTCGTTCCCAGTATCGTTCATTTTCGCTCCATTCCGCACTTTTTGTACACCCATTAAACTGCTCTTCTTTTTCACAAAGGGTCGATTAGACCTTTGATCGTTTGTACTTGAAGGTAGATGGAGAAAGGATGAATAAAACCCTTAAGATGATAGGAAAATACGTTCGAGCGGTTCTGTGAAATTTTTGGTCTTCTTACCCACTTCTTCAGCCTGTGGGAAGACCTGTGCTAATGGCGGGACCGTGGCTGGCAATCCCGACAATTATCTGGAGCACACGTGCGACTGTAACTGTGCGGGGCTGTGGAGCGGGGAACTTTGTGACGGTAGGAAAGACACGATGGTTTCTAACAAAGCACCATCGGTGTGACCTATCCGTTAAGAGCAAGCTACAAAACGTGTAAAGTCATGAAATTGTGGTAGTGAAACAAATTTATGGCAAGTTATATCGTCGTTGCAGCACATATTGACACATCAGTTTTCCTAGTTCCCGAAAAGTAGCGTTATCATCTGGTGTAAGAAATAGCACTGCACGAAATCCTACCTTTATTAAGTTAAAGGTAGGTAGACATACCTTAAAGCATGCGTAAAGGTATACGCGAGTGAAGAAACGAAACACTTACGTATACGCATACTTTAACGTGTGCGTTAAGATAAGAATGGATTTTCTGTAGTGCAAAAAGAAAGTTATTATGAATAGATAGAAAGAACGACACATTGATACCTTATAAGTTAAGTACTTTAGATGTTGTAGTAGATATTATTTTACATGTTGAACCTTTGTTTCACGAACAGAGTGCAATGTCCAGTGCCTGAATGGCGGAGTCTTGGACCGTTCTACCTGTACCTGCAGCTGTCCACCGGGCTTCAGCGGAGAGAAATGTGAAGGTAATTATAAGCCGCCTCGTTCAGCCCCGAACAGCAGCCCAACAGCTTACAGCATCGCTGCTGCTGTGTTTAGCCCCAAATAGCAGTCCAACAGCTTACAGCATCGCTGCTGCTGTGTTCAGCCCAGAATAGCAGCCCAACAGCTTACAGGATCGCTGCTGCCTTGTTCAGCCCCGAACAGCAGCCCAACAGCTTACAGCATCGCTGCTGCCTTGTTCAGCCCCGAACAGCAGTCCAACAGCTTACAGCATCGCTGCTGCCTTGTTCAGCCCCAAACAGCAGCCCAACAGCTTACAGCATCGCTGCTGCCTTGTTCAGCCCCGAACAGCAGCCCAACAGCTTACAGCATCGCTGCTGCTGCCTTGTTCAGCCCCGAACAGCAGCCCAACAGCTTACAGCATCGCTGCTGCTATGTTAAGCTGCCATCAGCGTTTGATATGCAGCTTTTAATTGGCATTCACGATGCTGAATACATCTCTTGGCGCATACACGATATGGATATGGGGGAAGGGGGTATTGAGTGCCGTCAGAATCCTTCAACTTTCTGAACGATAGCCGTGCAGCTTTTAGTTGCGAAGGCGGCTTAGCTATGTCCGGAGGAAGGCTCGGAAGCTGGTATCATTCTCAACTTTCTGCTCTGCTCCAAGCTTTCCAAGCTGTCAAGCCTCTGCTGTGCGTGTGTGTGCGCAGTAACCTCGCCTGTGTGGCCTGCTTGCCCCTTTCTTCGAGTGCACAAATCCAGCCAATTGTCTCACGTTGGTGACCCCTCTGTCTCTTTATCCCCATCCTACCTCAGGTAAACGGGCAGACGACAGTACTGCAGGTTGGTTACCATCATTTCATGTCTTCCTTGACTATACTTACGTCATCCCATTCTCATTTTACCACTCCGATCTCCCCAACCCCGAGCAGTCATGTTTCCTTTACTTCCGTGACGGAAGTATTGTGTTCGGTCGCGTTAAATGATAGTTTATGTGTTTGTGTCGAGTCCGCACTGGAACCTATTGAGCCATATGAGGTCTAGTTTCACTGGAGTATTGGGGTCGTGAACTCGGTTAACCCTTTGGGTCATGATGTGTCTTGTGGATGGCAATAAATGTGTGAGGTCGAAATGTGTGAGGTTGACTGATGGTGCAATCGTGGGAGGAAGCTCGTATTAGTAGTGATATACTAGTAGTATTATGTGATGCAACTCAATTGGGTATTTCCTAGATTGATCATACAATATAATACAGTTCCAAAACATTCATGAATGCCCAATACAATCATGTCTGAAATCTCAGCTTTTTTTTTATATTTGCGTTCTATCATTCTGGTCAGACTGCTCCCAAACTTCAGAAAACATAATTCTGTCTCGCTCCCTCTCTTCCGGCAGAGTCGTGTCAGAACGTGAGCCCCCTGTGCGGCCGGAGCCCCGGCTGGCCGTACGTGTCCCAGTGCTCCACAGACTACGTCAAGGAGAACTGCCAACAGTTCTGCGGAGTGTGCAGTAAGTATCTGTGGACATTTAGTTTAGTCAAAGTCAGTTTCCCGCAGCAGATGATGCATACATGTAGGTTGGCGCCAATCTCCGGTTGAATAGCCTTTGCAGTTGTGAAATCACTACAGCAGGCAGTGTTGTGTGTTAACTACAGTACTCATAATTTCCATAATGCTGAGTACCTAGCAGTATGTACCATTTTAAAGTCGTTGGTATGACTCAGCCGGGGATCGAATTCACGACCTCCCAAATGCAAGGCGAACACTCTACCCACTTGGTCATTGTACCGGTATTTGTAAACATTGGTTACTTCGAATTTAGAAAGTCAAGTACATGTGTATGGGGTTGTCCGTTCATTACCTATAGGTTGTTAGAATTCTTCGTGCTTTTCTGAATATTAACCCGTGATGCTCCTACAGGCTGCAGTGCGACTCCATGTGCTAACGGCGGGACCCGCGGCGGGAACCCGGACAACTACGGCGCCAACACCTGCGACTGTAACTGTGCCGGCCTGTGGAGCGGACCAACCTGCCAAGGTACATCCTCCTTCAGTTCTAAAGCCATCAGACAGTACTTTTAACATCTATCTTTATTGACTGATTCTTAGCTTGAGCTTCAACAATATGTAACCTAGAGGTCCCGGGTTCGAGTCCTGACATGCCACCGATCTTGTGCCCTTGGGAAAGGCACTTTACTCGACTTTCCTCACTTCGCTCAGGTGAAAATGAGTATTGTCCTGTCATGTATTTGTCCCCTGTGTTGGTGGCGGCATTAATATAAGTTGAAAAAACTTGAGTGTGCCGTCACCACGTCTGGTGATTACATGTTTGAATAAAAAAAAACAATATGTAATATGTATGACGTTACATTTATCAATATAAAATAGAGTGGATTCATTCCTCAAGCTAACCGACATCTACGACAATCGTCCCTCTGTAATATAACTGGGCCGCATCGTTCCTGTTTAAAACTTTTATTCTGACCGCTGACTAGTTACATTGATCTAGTACAATCTACATAATACGCCATTTTGTTTCCCAGAATGCAACGTGCAGTGTGCTAATGGCGGCGTGTTGGACCGGTCCACCTGCACGTGTCAGTGTGCGGATGGGTTTGACGGGGAAACTTGCACCGGTAAGTGTCAAATGATGATGGTACCAGAAAGGTAACATTTGCCAAGCAACTACATAATGTTTACCTTCACACGGTCTAGCCTAACAAACTAGACCCTTAATCTCCGAGAAATCAGCGTCCCCTCGCAGCTCTGAGCCACGGGAGAGCGCTTAGCTACGGCCCGAGTAAAGTGGCGGCGCGTCCACGGTCGATGTCCTTGGTACTGAAATGAAGGGGGGGGGGTGTCACTGCTATGTGTGCTCAAGGCCATTTTGGTGATGAGTGCGTGCGACGGGCCGTAGCCTGGAAGCCATCCGATTTGTTATGGTCTCCTTACGCTCTCTGGACCAAACAATCAGTGGGGTCATGTGGCGTAGCGGCAGAGTGCGCGACTCGTGTTCGAGTCCTGACATGCCACCGATCTTGTGCCCTTGGGAAAGGCACTTTACACGAATTTCCTCACTTAGCTCAGGTGTAAATGAGTATTGTCCTGTCATGTATTTGTCCCCTGTGTTGGTGGCGGCATTAATATATTATATAAAATTGAAAAAACTTGAGTGTGTCGTCACCACGTCTGGTGATTACATGTTGGAATAAAGAAAAATCTATTGTAAGGAGCCTATTGCAAATCGGATGGCACCCAGGCTAGCTGAGCCGTTAGTACACAGGGGAAAGAGCGGTAGCACTAGCAGTGTCCCGAGATGGTTTGACAAACTTGAGCCCGCTTGAACCGTTGAAGTTTTGGGCAAAAGTTAACGTTAACCCCTGAGTGTTGTCCCTCTCTCATGTAAGAAAAGGTTGACCCTCCATCGTGCACAATACCAAAACTTGAGTGAAGAGACTCTTTTTACACAACCAAGTCTTTTATTCAGCCGACGTTTCGGTGACCGTCTGTCACCTTCCTCAGGGCATTTCTGACTGGTGAATAAAAGAATTGGTTGTGTAAAAAGAGTCTCTTCACTCAGTGTCTTACCAACCTGATGAAATTATTCACTGAAATACCTAAACCTATTTAGGTTTTAACACGAATAAGAGGTAAGATTTTCTTTTTCTTTTGTCCAATCAGAGTCCTGCCAGGACAGCAGCGACTTGTGTGGTGCAAACCCCGGATGGCCGACCTCTGACCTCTGTGCTATCGATTACGTCAGAGACAACTGTCACGCTTTCTGTGGCATCTGTGGTGAGTATATCACATCATATCATATATCATATTTTATATATCATATTTTATATATCATATATATCATATATATCCTATATATCATATATATCCTATATATCATATATATCCTATATATCATATATATCATATATATCATATATATCATATATATCATATATATCATATATATCATATATATCATATATATCATATATATCATATATATCATATATATCATATATATCATATATATCATATATATCATATATATCATATATATCATATATATCATATATATCATATATATCATATATATCATATATATCATATATATCATATATATCATATATATCATATATATCATATACAATGTATCATATATCATATAACATTATATCATACTACTACCCTCTCCGGAACTCCGGCCAGTGCTGACTTGATAAGAAGATGGGTGCAATATACATGTTATGAAAATTTTGTACGCCACTTTCTAGTAGACATTAGTATTTTTATTGTTAAGGCTAATAATGATATACCCCAGCTTTGCATGATGTCAAAAATACCGACATCTTCCATTTTCACATCCTCAGTGCCTTGAAGAAGATGGGTCCAGATGGAAGGAGAGATTCGCCAACCGGCCGAGACATCTGTGGACTAGAATACCTTAGACTTGCACGTGTGCGTTTGTGTTATTTTACAAATTATATCTTCTGGCCCTTTGTCATATCTAGTCAGGTCATTGCCCTACGCTTTTTACCCCCAAGTATTTTATCAAATGAGCTGAAAATTAAACAGATCCCCAAGAATGTACCTATACATCTAGATATCTCATATATTTTCCTTTGAGAATTTATTCATCATCATTTTGAGGTGTAAGTTCTACTCGTGAATGAGGAACTTTCAGCATGTTTGCCTCCAGATCACGTTGTCAGGAGGTAATATAACGTTATGGTTTGAGAAATAAAGTGCAGAACAAGACCATTAAACTGATAACGTACAAATAACAGGACTTCTCTTCCCTTTCTTCGACTTTTTCCACCAATAAATGTAGTTTGAAGCAGCACCATGCGTTGTCTGGTGATATTAAGGCACCATATCACACTGTGAGCCTACGATGACCGGTTTTAATTATGTTTACCGAAGGAAAACATTGTTTTTGCTCAATTTCTTCTTCCTCTTCTTCTTCTGTTCCAAACACTAACCTTTGACCTGGCCAATGGCCTCTTTTGTTGACGTCTGTCACCATAGTAACTGGTGTTGGGTTACATAATGTTGCAATTTCATAGTAGGCATTTAGGCTCCTGTCACCATATATATGTACATGTATGTGAATGTGTTTGAGTAAAAATTAACAGAGCAGACCATATCCGAAGGTAAACATCATGCATTTGCTTTGCAAATGTGACTTTTCTAGTAATCAATTGTTTTAAGTGTATTTAATTGTGTTGAAAACAAGTGGTAAACAGGTAAACATGTTTCTTTTCAAGTATCATTTGTAGAATACAAGGGTTGTTCAAAATAGTTTCGGCTACACCTGGAAAAAAGAGACGAAACTCTCATTTTGGGGTATAACCTTATACTATGACGTCTTAAGTCACTGCTCACAGAAATGCAAATTTTGATATTCAGCAATTATCACGTGGCGCCCCTTAAAAATGAGCAGGTGATAGCAAAATCACAAAATGGACGCAACAGAAGCTCATGCTGTGATCAAGTATCTCGATAAAAAGGGGATGTTTCCCAAGGAAATCCATGAAGACGCGGTCAAGACACTTGATGATGACTCCCCTCCTTATTCAACTGTCAAGAAGTGGGTTGCCAACTTCAAGGAGAGCACGAAAGGTGAATTTAAGGTCGGGAGGCCTATACTCGCCAAGCAGAGGTTTGGGCTATTTTTAGCGTGTCTTTAGACTTTTTTTATCGGGGTTTCTCTTTTGCACTGGAATTTTTTTCACCCAACCAAAAAAAAAAAACACGCCAACCGCTGCTTGGAGAGTATGGGAGGCCCCCAAATCAGCCACCACGACAATCAAGTTGAGGAGATCCATCGCATAGTTATGAATGACAGACTTGTGCCTGTCCGATTCTGTGGGCGAGTTGTGGCTCAGTTCACAATGTGTTGTCGGACACGCTTTTGGGAGAGGCCGAGAACTTTTTGACTCGTAAGTACCCAATTCAGGCTTTGACATCAATGTGCTTGCTTCTCACCCTTTCAAACCTTCAATAAACATTCTATTCATTCATTCTTCATTCATATTTAATTGAAAGACATAATGTTGATTGTTTTTAAGATACACCCGATACAACTGAACAGTAGATATGGAAACATTCCAAATACAGGCATGTATGGCGAACAATATGTTATGAAGCTTATAGAAGATAAGTGGGAACTAACCACAAGAAAACCACACTCACACATGTGTAGACTAACAGAAAACCTTTATTCTAAACAAGGGAGTTGGGGAAATAGAAGTTCTATCATCATCATCGATAAATGACAACATCAGTTGAATCACAGGGAGGGGGTGCTAACAGAGATTGGCACAGCCGCTATTCCAGGCGTCGACGTAGGACTGGACTGAAACAACACAACAAATACAGGGTCAGAAAATGTTAAATTTTTAAAGTCAACTATACAGAAATGTTAGGTACGAAAACAATGTGTAAAACTCGCTACAATTTGTCATATGTGCAGAAAGTATCACGATGGAAATTCTGTTACACATAAAGCTGCATTATGTAACATTAGGACGATACAAAAAGTCATTTTTTTGGTCATTTCTTTGCGAAGTAACTTGAGTCAGCACTGCTCCATTGAGATAATTGCACAAATATGTTGGAATATGGAAGTAAATTAAAGATTACACGAAGATATTTACAATTGAAATAATTTAGGTGAAAAAATGTTACAAAATTCCCATTTCATGCTTTTATAAGCGTTTGAACCCACCAATATGGCCGCCTCTAAACTACGTCATAGTCACGTGACTGCAAATGCCCTGTAGACACTCACCAGTTTTAGAAGCAGGTGGGTTCTCCCTGCTGAGTGCGGGTTCCCTTGATCTCCGTGCCGTCCGGCAGGGAGCACCAGCACTCCCCGGTCAGACCGTCACACTGCACGGGAGCGTAGAAACCTTCGGGCGTGCAGGTCGGCTTGTAGGCGCCCGTCTGGAGGGCCATGGCCTATCGGGAAAAACAAGAAAACACGGTCAACACTATAGTCTCCACCAGACTAACAACACGGGTTCAAAAACAGTGAAATTTATAACCGCATCCTCGTTCAAAAACACTAAGAACGTTATTTTCCACCAAAGCTGGAACTGGAGTTTATTACTGTTCAAACTGAGTAAGTGACAGCTAGTAGTCCAAGGAAAGGACACAAGTACATAAAAAGGCTAAAAACCCTAGGATTAGATCTACGTACAGCTAACATAAAATTACATAACATTCATCCATTATGTCAAAATAACGAGAGGTATGTGTATGTGCTTCAAGTTTTTAGAGTCACTGATATTCCCGTGTGATAACATTGTGTGTATTTCATATGGCAAGGTGTTCCACTTTGCAATAGTTCTGTATGTGAAAGCGTGTTTTGATGCTGTTTTTGGTTTGTGTTGAATGTGTTGCATATCTAGTCTTGTAGCACTGTTGATTGAAATGAAGCACGTACTGTATTTTGCCTTGTAGATATCTGAGTTGATTGATTTGTTTGTTAAGGGTGAATCGTGACCCGCATTAACTCTAGATCCATATCCCGGGTGCAGGCATGAAACATAAACATCCTTGTCGTACCAGGTACGGTATACGTACTATCACGTTCTTTCACACGTGCTGTTATTGTATTGACCTGGAGTCCGTTTAAGGGACCTAACGGTCACATTTACTCCAGTGTTTACTCATAGTGCACAGAAAGGACAAACTGGATTTCACCGGCCATTACAAACCGCAGAATGGAAATATGCGAAGTAAGTCATACAGAACACAAAAACTAGAAGACTAGACTATCGTTAAAGAACAAATACAGTAATTTCAGTTTTGGTGTCTTTTAACTCAAAATCCTATTTGCAAAAGGTGATCCATTGGTTTTTACCAGTCCCGCACACATACAATTGTAGGGGTGATATTTGACCTAAATCCATGTTCACGTTTGATGACTGCCTATTCCACCAGTAGGCTGCGGTGACGTAATGGGTCCTCTTAATCTAATTAACTAGCTATGAAATCACTACTCTGTTAACATTAGTACATAATTATATATTGTTGGCAACCGTCTGTCTCCGAAGACAATGGTACCGCACCATGGTACAGTCTGTATCCGTGTGTTTGTTACAGTGACTGCTGTGGTTGTATAGTCCGATGTTTTGCTTTACTGACTCTGTTACAGTTTTTCTTTATCAAACAACACAGAAACGTACTTAAGACATAACGGTGAGCAAGTATAGCAAATAGCTACATGTAATCCTAGCCTCGCCATTGTCAAAGAAAAATACAGTTACAATGACAAATAATAATGATAACAAAACAGCGACACAGTTTTTACACTTGGCCCCGTAGCGGTTGATGTTACTGATACTGATATCTGTTGTAGATTTATAGCCTGGTTACGAAACCTAATATTTGCGGAGAGGAAGGAAGAGACTGTACAACAGTCAAATGCAGACTTTGTTTCTATGTGTTGTATGTATATTATGATTATGTCGGTGTGGTGAAGCTGTATGTTCTGTTCGTGGTTACATTGTATTTTTATGTATATGTAAGGTCAGTGCAATTCAGCGGTACGTCCATAATTTTTATGTACTGCTGCCATGATGACAATTGCTTGAATAAAGAATAAAGATATAAAAAAGACTCGGCAGCTAAAATATGTTTGATAGCCAGGCTAGCTACAGAGATGCAGAGAGCGAAACTTACCGCGTTGTTAGCGTACAGCATGGAGTACTCTTGCCGCTGTGTCTCGCACTGGGTCGGGGCGTCCTGGGCTGGATCTGAGGGAAGGGACAGAAATATAATCACGTACAGGTTGATTTTTCATGACCGAAAACGATTGCTCTTCTTTTGCTATGCTCCGTGTGTTTTTTTCGGTTAACTGGATCAACGGACCCTTTACGGATGCTTTAACTAGTTTAAGGTGTCCTTCTGGTGGCAATTTGAAGGTTCTGAATGTGTGTCAGGGCCTTGAGTTGGCCTACACGAACAGGTACATGAATAGGGCATAATAGCGGCTTGTGTACGTACCACTAGCGGGGGCGACGCACGTCCCTACCCGCCCGTCCTCCCCGAGCGGCCCCACGATGACGTTGATGACCTGGTCGGTGTCGTCCTTCTCACACACCAGGCCGGCCGCACAGGTCCCGTACACCCCGTACGGCCCGTCACACCGCTCCCCCTGGACCTGTCAGGTACGGCAGGAAAACAACAAAACTTCCATATTGTAATCTCCAAGCAGATCCCTTTCGGCGGCAAAAAGACAGTATCAAATTGGCAAGGCAGTATCCACTAGCCAGAGAAGGTCGACGGCCACCGACGGGTTGGATTAGCGACAAAAACAAAAGACAAAAACGGCCATATATAAAAAGCTAACGATCATTCCCCACAACCTCTGCTTGGAGAGTACCATATTGAACAACAGCCCATAGGAGACAATTCTCCATGAAGTAATTATGATGTGATGATATTATTATTGATATTATGATGAATTATGATGATAATTACTAAGGTGTTTGATGCCCTCGTTTACAACCGACATGCCAAATTTCAGCCAAATCCATCACATGAATAAATATTAAACGGATCTTAATTTTTCTAGGTGCGAAGACAGACTCAGACTACTAGTATGTACGAATGCAGCAAACGGGATCGTACTTATGTTCAGCTGCGAACCCACGGAAACAACTTATTACAATACTCTGTCGGGGGTCATTGACCTCCCTCGCGGAGTGGAAAAAAAGGCCATATGGTTTATGATAAGTGCAATTAAATTAATAAGAAGATCACTGACAGGCATATGCTGTATGGTGTGATCACATACAGGTCAGCAGTGGTCGGGGCGTGGTTGGCAGTCAAATTTGATTCAAATTTAACTGAAATTTGATTCAACGCTTACAGAAAGGTAGGCCTGGTCTAGATCTGGGTCTAGACCGAACTTCAGTCAACCTTTGGTTGATTGGGGAAAGGTTTTGAGTGCGTGACAGAGGCTTTAGCATTAGGAACGCACGAACCTTGGCGCAGACGTCGCAGCAGCCGCACGGGTCCCGGACGGTGCCCGCCGGACAGTTGGTGGGGGCCGGGCCGCAGAACTGCGCCAGGTTGTCGTAGTCACACACGCACGACAGGCCATAGACGCTACAAGCACAGGGGAGAATATCAACCAAGAAGTAACGCCATGAACTGCATGAAACCCTAGCTAAAAGCTAAATATACATGTATGCGCTTCAGGCATAAGGGAGAACATCAAGCAACAAGTAAAGCTATGCACTGCATGAAGCACTATCTTTAAGCGTAAAAGCTAAAGCTACATGTATACGCAAACGAAGAAAAGGAATCTTTATGCATACTTTAATTAATATGTGAGTAAGGATGGATTTTGTCTTGTGATGCTGTCATACAACAAAGTCTCGGACTTACTGCCCAATTTTAGTTCAAAGTGTACACGAATTCGTTTTCCATATAGAATCTTTCCATGTGTCATTGACTGACCGATTGGCTATAGCCTGGCCAGCGGACTCGAGATTGGGAGGTCAGGGGTTCGATCCCGGATATTATGCTGGCTATAGACTTGTGTCCTTTGGAAAGGCATTTAATACTCCGCCCAGGTGTAAAATGGGTACCTGACTCTGAAGGCGGTGGAAGGAGAGGGAGGCACCAGTCAATACTGTGCCCCTAGACACAACTTGTACTAACAACCAAAAAAGCTACGGGACTACCTTTATTTTATTACCTTTTTTATAGAATTGTTCGGGGTAGAATTTTATATCATCAACAACAATATGGCCCTCTTACTATTTGTATCAGATATTATTTCAAATGCCACCCGGGGGCAGATATGTAGGGCCTATTCAATTTGTGACAAGGTGCTCGACGTGATACTGTATTAACAGGTACTTCTACATGTAGTTATCAACTTGTTAAACGAGTTGGCCAATACACATACATTATTCGTAAAAGTTCACCATGACTTTGCACTATCTCTTAAAGTAGCAACATTCACTAGACAAAATCCTTTCTTTACGCACGGAAAAAAAATTCATTTCTTTCCCTGCGTTTACCTTTAGACATGCTTTAAGCTATGCTTCAAGGTGGGATTCCGTGTCCGTGTAGTGATTTAACCTTGAAATTACTTCTTCTCCGTGACGAGAAGGCAGCTGGTGTGTGTTCAGTCTGTGTAGATTTATTGCCATATCTGCCGCGTCAGGAAGTTCTAGTTGACTGCTCGGCAATATCGTCCGACATTTTTCTCACAACCTTCAGTAACTGTCCTACTAAAAACGTACACACGTAACCTAGGTAATTCATGCATGGATGTGACGTATTCTCTCCGCATAAGATTCGATATTTAAGCATGCCGAAAAAGCATTCGTAAATGTTCCGTTGTCCCAGTTGGCTGAAGAAAACGGAGCCTTTACGCGAGTTTTAAGCTTTGCTTAAACGTCGAATTTCATGCAGTGATATGTCTCTGTGTAGTATTAGCGCAAACACCTACCTGTAAACGAAGCAAAGAAGGATACAAACGGTCTTCATCTTGCTCTCTAAGTTTGCTGCTGCGACGAAGTCGTCCTATCGTCCACTGATCGTCTTTTTTTCTGAGCTCGGTCTGTGAAAGCTGTCCGACTATAAAGCCCTGTCCTTTATAAACCCACTGGTCACTTCACAAGTTGATAAATTTCCCGGGCTTTTGAATGAAAACTCTGGTTGGTTACGGGTTATCATACATGCACGTGGTGAGGCCGGAATGTGCACTGTTTCACCTACAGCTTAGCGGATATGCTAAACAAACCCGGCAAAGAATGCCCCCATTCAACAAATAAAGTGTAAAGCTTGCAATCTCTCCACCTTTTATTGGAAGAATAATACGATCCATTCTTCAACTGTTCTCCGCTTTCTTGAAGTAAAATATTAGGGGTGGTGACAGAATGGTCGCCAAGACAACTGGGAATATTTTGACCAAACATGTGTTGTCGTGCTTACCGACCTCTGACTGTCCATCACTTGAGATTCAGTCGGCACACAAGCACGCGCGCTTTCGTTTGATCGTTTCTGTCAGATTGGGGAATATCAGACCACTAGAACAGCTGTGGCCACCTTAAGAGTCAATGAAAACACACATCATTTGAGTCTTTTCTGGTTTAATGCCCATTAATGATGCTAATGTACTTCATGAGTGTACACGGGCACTTCAGGATACTTTTGTATTAGGACATCTTTTGTCCGCCCTGAATTATATCTCAAATCTTATTTTATAGAAAAATGCTGCCGGCAGCGCAACTTCTCATGAACGTAGCGGCTTCTTAATGCTTCAAGGCCAACATTAAGACTTTTGTGTACAGCGTTTTTTTTATCCACAATAGAACTCATGACGACATTCTCAGTGTCCATTTCCTACACCAATCGTTATCTGATGTAGATGAATCGGGTTTTGACAATGTCGCTTTCCAAATGTAGACCTGAACGAACAATAATATCTCCGTTTGTTCCTGTGTAGGACAATAGTCGGTGGTTTCTTTTATAGAACCTTTTTGCCCCATGACGTCAATACCGAGTATGTTAAAGGGATAAATCTCGGCAAAGACGCCTTGAGAGGTACCACGCCTTGACCTTACAGATGAAAGTTGATCTGTACTGATGAATTATACGATTGCAAAAAGTAAATTTCTCTTACAGAACATTTTGTCGGAAGGAACGATAGACTTGTTCAACTTTGATCGACATATGTGAGAACGAGAAGTTCATGTGTGTTTGTTAAAACCACTGTCACACATTCAGAACATTCCGTCGACCTCAAACCAACCAAGGTTGTCTGTAGTCCGGGAGCAGTCTGACCAGATTTCTATACGAATCGTATCGAATTTGAGTTAAATTTGAGTCAAACTAAAAGTATTACGATAAGAATGCACAAGAGACAATAAATTTTATGTCGATCTAATACCATACAATCTTTGTACCGTAGAGCTCTAGAAATATATGTATATACATAATGTTACTGGCCTAGAAAATCGAATCGGAACATACCCCGGCCAAACTCGTCTTCGGTAAAATAACATTGGTTTTACAACAGATTATATTCATCAACTTCTGTCTGTCTTCAATTGGTGGGAGATTTTGTTAGTAGGAAGTGAACTTCATCGTCAACATTTCTTTGCACTTGGAACAACGGCGCTCTTGGCAACTACTGTACGTTTCAATGGCTGCAGAGGTTAGAACACAGTGAATGATTATGAACGAGCCAAGTACTCAAGTTTACAAACACTTGAAGTTCACATCTACACATGTCGATCAAAGTTGAACAAGTTTATCTTTTCTTCCAACAAGTGACATTTACTTTTTTCTATAGTATATTTCATCAGTACAGATCACCTTTCATGTGTAAGGTCATGTGTTACCTCTCAAGGCGTTTTCATTATTTGCTGAGATTTGCCATTTTAACGTGCTCGGTAACAACATTGACGTCATGGGGCAACAAAAAGTTTCTGTAGGAGAAATCCCTGCCTATTATCCTGAACAGGAACAAACATTTGGGCGGAGGTATGATTGTTCGTTCAGGTCTACATTTGGAAAGCCACATTGTGGAAATAGAATCAGAACCCGATCCATCTACATCACATAACGATCGGTGCGGGAAATGGACATTGAGAATGTCGTCATGAGTTCTATTCTGGGTGAAAACCGGTTGTACACAAAAGTTTTTGTGTTGGCCTTGAAGCGCTGCCGCATTGTGATTGATCTTTCGTCTTGGCTAATTGTGGCGTGTATGGAACATGGCTTGTGCAACTGTACGTACCGGTTACATCATTCTTTAAAGACGCTTTAAAGGTAGCCTCTACCAGGCACCGCGGATCGCTGGAAAAATAGTAGAAATTGGCCGAAATAATCCAGGGCCATAGAAGCTCCAATTTGCGACCCACGGAAATCCGGATCTTCTCTGGTATACTATTCCTTTATTTCGGCCAACTTCTACTATTTTTCCAGCGATCCGCGGTGCCTGGTAGAGGCTACTTTAAAGGCATCCAGCGCAGTTTTTAGGTACCACCCAAAAAATAAAGGAATCATCTTGTGGCTTGTTTCTGCAGTTTTAAATGCCCAGAGTATGAAATGCTGACTCAAATGTGCTAATGTGAAGCAGTATGTGTCAATATCACAAAAATTGCCTTATTCAGAATATTTCCAGTTTTGCTGCTCTAAAATCGCATTGGATGCCTTTAAAGCTCCTATCACACATAGCCGAATATGGCCTCCCAAACTCCCCCCAACCATGGTATAGGTCGGGAGCAAGGTCGGCTATAGTTGGCTGGTGTTGTGAGAGGTCGGCTACTGTCCGGCTGCACTAGCCGAATGTTTCAACATGGCAAAATTTAAAACATTCGTGTGTGGACGGGAAGTTCGGCCATGGTTGGGGACTCATTGACTTGACTTGTATTCGGGCGGCAGTAGGTCAGTAGTATTCGGGAGTCAAATTTGACTCAAATTGAACTCAAATTCGATTTTTTTAAAGGAGTAGTTCAGTGCAAGGCCTATACGACCACTTCTCGGCATTGCACTAGAAATATGAGAGAAACATGGCTATGTCAAGAGATGGCGGTGAATATTTGATCTGAAAGCCTGTAGATTGTAGGTTGGTGGGAAACACTTGTCAGGGAGGGAAAAGCTTGGCCGTACGGGGAAAGAAACTGTCACTGTAAAAAGATTTCGAAGAAGGAATTTATTCATTTCGTTCATAAATGCGTGGCTTATAGTCTGGTGGTCAGATTGCTCGGTCAAACTTGTTTGGTTGGTGGTCAGGAGAAGGGTCCGAATGTGTGACAGGGGCTTAGCGGTTATATCATCTCCGGCGGCGGGGTTATTGTTTGGGTCCGTTGCCCCTCACGGCGGATTAACAACATCAACACCTGGTACGTGATGACAGGCGAGTCGCGCGGGTTCGTGTCATGTCTCTGCCGTCAACAGATAAAGTAGCCCCGATAAGAGGTGCCATCCTGAAGTGTTTTCACCTGGTCCGTTCCCACCTGTGGCACGAACGTCTCTTTTCTCTTAAGGCAGTTAAGGTCCAGTCACTGGACATCAGTGTGGGGCAACAAGAATGACGTGTTTGAACACAGGGGTTATCAGAAAGGTGACTAACCGGAAGGGCTAAAGGGGTGAGAAGTTCAACAGCCTAGGGAACAGTTGTTAGTCCGTCGTACATCCGTCCTACCACAGACGTACGACAGACTGGAGTGTGTAACATGAACGGCGTGTTTAAATAGAACCTGGGGTTATCAGAAAGGTGAACGATCGGAAAGGCTGCAGGGGTTAAAAGTTCAACAGCCTATCTAGCTAGGGAACAGTTGTTAGTCTGTCGTATACCGTCTTAGAAGAGTTGTACGACAGATGTGCAACAAGAACCTGGGGTTATCAGAAAGGGGAATGATCGGAAAGGCTACAGGGGTGAAAAGTTCAACAGCCTGGGGAACAGTTGTTCTACCACAGACGTACGACAGACTCGGTGCAACAAGAACGACGTGTTTAAATAGAACCTGGGGTTATCAGAAAGGTGAACGATCGGAAAGGCTGCAGGGGTGAGGAGTTCAACAGCCGAGGGAACAGTTGTTAGTCAGTTGCACGACTGATGAGCAACAATAGTGGCGTATTTAAACTTGATTGCGGATGTTATAGCTTTCGTGAAACAATGTTGAGATAATACAGTAAAATGTGTAATTGTAAAGTCTTTCTCTGTCCATTTCCACATTTGTAATGAGTATGATATATATATATACATGTATATTGGAACTACAGACCTACCTGGTATAATGTTACTGTATTGCAATTAAGGTGTCCAAAAATATACTTAAAGTAAAAAATGGACTTAATAAGCACATTTTACCAACAAAGAGTGCATCTTTATAAAAATGTTGCTTTATTAAAGATAAATTTTTACAGGGAATAATTAATAGAAATCATATCACTGGGACCAAATCTACCAGTAATGGCTATGTATACATCATCATTACCTTTGTTCCCTCAACATGACCTATATGCTGATGTTGCCTTATCAAATAAGATTTTAGTGTGGATTTTCATTAAGTACATGTATGTCCACATTTTACTGGTAAAACTAAGCTAGCTAAAAGATAGACATTTCCCTGGAAAAGAAAGAATTGGTCCATGTGTGTTTGTATACATATACAAGTATAAACTGAATGGCAGTGATTATTACAGTTATCATCTGTAACACTCTGTACAGAAAGATATCAGATTGGACAATACTGTTACGCCACCTTGTGACAAAGCAAGGAATTGCACCTTGGTCTTTCAATACTGAATTAGTGACTTGACACCTGTATTTCAGAATGAAGGCAACTTTTTTTGCCAAACTTTTTTTAATCACACACTGGCATCAGTCTTGGGGTTCCCAGAGGATCTGTATCTGTATAGCCGGTATAATTGCCCTTTGGTGTAACACTCCAGCTTCAATAAGGATGTCATCCATATAATCAAATCAACATGGCCTGATGGCGCATTATAAAATGGATCCCTCAAACTCAAACTCCAGACCGGTTCCCTCCAGTTTCTCCCTGTACTTGGCATCAAAAGCCCGGCTCTGTTCCGGTGTGAAATAGTTTTTCCAGTCACCAACAACACCTGAGTTAACAATGTAAGATGTCTGTTAAAAGCTAAAATGATTCATAATCATACATGTATGACTAAGATATAAATAAAATACCATTTAATACATAAAAAAGTAACTCCTGAAAGCTTTGCTCTTCAAATGTTCTTCACAACTTACATCTCTGCAATAAGTTGAATAAGGTTGATTTTTCAAATTCTAAGTTAATTGTACATTATATATCATACTTAGCAATCAACAGAATCTTTTTATGTTGAGAATCATCTTTTGTTTTCAAGATACAGAGCAGAAGACATGGTTAGGGACCATATGTGCTATTTGGAAGTACCTTAAGGAGAGGAGCATTAGGGGCTAGGGCCTGAGCATTTGTTCCTTTCGTTTGTATGATGTTAATTTCCTTTCGTGCCATATGTGTGTTCTTTTACAATGTTATCTGTTCATAATCATTTTTATCATATACTGCATGTTTTTATTTTTGTATGAACCCTGGAAGACTAGCCTGTTTTGGCCAAAGGGTATCAATATAAAGACAACTAGAGAAGTAACATTTGCAAAGCAAATGCATTTATAATTTATGTTTACCTTTGGACATGGTCTGCCCTGTTAATTTTTACTCAAACACATTCACATACATGTACATGTACTACGAGTATATGGTGACAGGAGTAGAGCAGACCTTGAAATTGCAACATTATGTAACCCAACACCAGTCACCATGGTGACAGACGTCAACAAATCATGTCATTGGCCAGGTCAGAGGTTAGTATTTGGAACAGAAGAGGAGGAAGAAACTGAGTAAAAACAATATGTTTTCCTTCCGTAAACATAATAAACTTTAAGACTTTTTAAGCAGGTATTCAGGCAGGCTTATGGGATCTAATTAAGACCTTTTCTGGCCATCACGGTCCTGTGCTTGAGGTGGGAGTCACCCAACGTTTCTTTCATGTTGTGGAATGAGCTTTCCTCGGCAATACGTCTGATGGTGACATCATCAAGGTCCACCTCAAGAAACTCCATCACAGTCTTCACAGCATCTGTCGGGTTCTTAAAGGAAAGTAGAAGGACATGCTCCTTTGAATATTCTGGGAATGCGATTCTGTATCTTAAAGCTTAACAAACCTTATGCGATACAGATACGCATGGCAAAAGGCAGTAACTTGCTATTTAGATACAGAAGCCGGTGTGTTATGCTGAAGGCTGCATGGTTATACTGGCTATACAGATACAGAAGCTGGTGTGTTACACCGAAGGGCGGTTATACCGGCTATACAGATACAGAAGCTTAGGGTGTGTTACACTAAAGGGCAGTTATTCCGGCTATTCGGATACAGAAGCTGGTGTGTTACACCGAGGGGCGGTTATGCCGACACTCATACAATACACACAATACACACTCATATACAGAAACAGAAGCTGATATGTTATACTGAGGGTCAAGTATACCAACTATACACAGTCATATACAGATACAGAAGCTGATACGTTATACTGAGGGGCAGTTATACCAACTATACACACTGATATACAGATACAGAAGCCGGCATGTTACTCTGAGGGAAGGTTATACTGGCTGTACACATTGATATACAGATGCAGAAGCTGAATCAGATATGTTATACCGAGGGGCAGTTATACCAACTATACACACTGAGATACAGATCTAGAGTGAAGAAAGTGTTCCTCACCCTCTGAACATCCTCGTACTTAAGAAACAGGAAGTGGGGGTCGTGTCTCTTCTCCCACCAGGACAACACGTGATCAAAGAAGTCACCAAAAACAACTTTAATTACAGAATGAAAAGGATAATTATCATATGGCAATAAAACATGTGGCACGGTAATTGTTATCTTTAATGTAAGGCAGAACAACTTCCCTAGTCTAATATTTTTGTAATACAATGTAGCAATTAGTCCACATTATGAAATCAATATTAAAGGCAACCAATGCAATTTCAGGACGGCAAAACAAAAAATATTCTGGATGAGGAAATTAAATCTGTCTGATATTGACATTTACTGCAATTTCTTGTTCTTTAAAATTTGTGTCATATATTTGTAAATATCAGTGCAATTCAGGCAACTTATTTGTTATGATGAAATGTCAATAATGAATCCAAGTTAATTATTATACATCTTTGCAGTTGTCTTCCTCTGTCTTCAAAAAAGAAGTCAAACCCAGTAGTTTTAGGAGTTATTAGTATAGTTTATCAGTGTATTAATTGCCTGTTGTTATACCAAATGTAACGTTACTTGTTATACCTTCTGTACTTGCAATTAGTCCTCAGTTATGAATTTGCAATATAACAATTATGTTGAAATAAATGGGATTTGATGATGATGACTTCAGTGTGCCAAAGTACCTTCTCCAGACAAGAAGAGGTTGAAAAATCTGTCCCAAGTAACAAAATAAGCTGCGATGCGACCGAAATAGAAGTAATTCCTCATGATATCCAGGCTGAAGTGATAGTAGGACACGGCGACGTCCTTCGGATTCCTCATTATCACTATGACCTTCACCTGGAGATTAGAGGACAACTGGATAAGTACCACTGATTATGAGGTATATTTAGTACAGTGGATACAGTAGTCGTCCCTCAGTAAGTCACCAGTGGAGCCTCATAGTTCTTGACCTTTCATGAAACCGACAGGGGGAAACCAGTCATGACAGGCTGAATAAAAGTTCTAAAGAGCAACAATGTGGCTCCAGATGTCTTACTGAGGGACAACTGCAGTGTGAAAGATTTCAGTTACATGTAGCTTGAGGAATGAATCCAATACCACCCCCATGAGTAGGGTTGATTCAACTTACTGACACTTTGTAAAGAAGATTTTACATTAAGTATGATCCTAATGTTACGTAAGGCAGCTTTAGGGGGGCCTGCATGGGGGGTAGTTATTACGAATTACGCAAAATTTTCGCCGCCGATTACGAATTACGTTAAAGTCTCAGAGCTGATTACGACTTTACAATTTGTGGCTACTATGTTCTATTATGAATTACGTTGATTTTTTTGTGGAGGCCGCCTACGAATTACGAAGTCTAAAAAGGCCTGATTACGCCTTACGAAAAAGGGCATGCAGGCCCTCCTTTAGGACACATTTTTCCAACTAGGGTGAAAGATTCATAAGACCTGGCAGAATTATGTGTTTAGTGAAGACTTTGCATTTAATCTCCATGCAGACTCTGTGGGGCAAGGGGAGTCATATAATAGATATTGGCTGCCTGTATCCATTGGCGGCCAATATAGACTCTCTTTGCCCTCCAGAATCTGCTTGGAGATACTGATAGAGGCTCAATGCAGAATGTACAGTTACTATTTGAGATTAGCTTTAACGAAGTACATACAAGTAGTCTTCAACATGAAGCCTATATGGTACAACAAGAGCTAAGCCTATATGGTACAACAAGAGCTAGATTGCCAAAAAACCACCCTGCTGGTTATCTATAGGAAACTGTTAGAGGAGTCCGGCTTTGCCCATCTGGGCAAGAACATGCAATAAAAATTTATATCATTTGTTACATTGCCCTGAGGGTGGGCTATCCCCGGGGGTGCTGCATCAGGACCCAGGTGGGTGAGGATGACCCGCAGGGAGGGGCTATCCTCAAGCAGGACGTGTGTCGTCTGGGGAAGCTCGGGATGGTGGAACTCCAGCTTAGCGAAAGCGCGGTCTTCTGATGTCATCTCACTCCTCCCAGCAGCCTGCAGGACTCTGCTGACCATCTCCAGAATCCAGTTGGTTCCTGTTGGCAGTTGTTTGTTTCATTTGTTTGTTTATTTTTAGGTATTTATCCTTGGTCATATCATCCATTCAACTGACAGAAAGGTATTCTAGCATTTCCTCATAAATTATGCAAATGAGGTAATGACATGTTAATGATATTCACCCTCACTTAAGGCCACACCAATTTAATTTGTTGGTTCTCGGATTCGCCTCTTCGTTTTTTTCTGATTTGAAAAAAAAAAAATTGATTCTTATCCTGAATCAAGTGAAAAATGCTCATGTTTTGCCCCCAACAGTTGAGGAAAGTCCTTTTCTTCCTAGTTGTTACAGTTTTCTCATCTATCATTGCAGTGGTTTGATTAAAAGTTCAAAATTCAATGTTTAAATTTTAACCCAGCCTTTTGTGTTGACTTCATGACTCATTTCGTACCATTTAAGCCTATAATAGGATGCCTAGACCTGTTTTTATTTTTTTTTTCGCCCTTTCGCTTCATATTTTTTCTGAAAAAATCTGAGAACCAACAAATTAAATTGGTGTGGCCTAACTTCCAAATGCAGTATGTATGAAATTTTCTAAAAATCTAATTATGCCAAGCATCACTTAAGCTACATGTAGCAATATAAGATAAAACTAGAAAGGCCAATATTTGCTTTGGAGCAAATACAGCGATGGGTTCACCACATTTTACGACATGGCAGGGAAAGAATGGGAAACACAAGGGAAAACAATGATTTACATTGATATAACTATAATATGAAGTAAAATACAACTAAAACAACAGTTGGATAGCTATTCCCTACTTTATTGGTTAGGATTTTTAATTGCATAATGCAAACTGTTGATTTTCAAATAAAAAAAAACGTCCATGCCCGGCATTCCAATGCTGGAGCAGGAAAGCTTGAAATACCTACCAAAACACTTGAATACAGACATACTGTCAGTATGGAAATGCTTCTGTGCAGGTGTTAATCAAGTTAAATCCCAACAGCCAATCAGCAAGAAGTATAGAGGAAAGCTGCATGCCTATTGGTTGATGCCCTGCATTCCATTCTGATGACTCATGCCCAAACGTGGTAAACAAGGCAGACTAACACAGTAATACATTTGCTATAACACAGCCAAAAAACTCAAATAAAACCATTCTAAAAGCCTGTATCACAATAATTTAAAAAACGCCTAGGGGTATTTGCCCACTGTACCTCCATACCAAATTTCAGGACCTTAGGCCCTAAAATGAAGAAGCTGAATCCATTTAAAGATATGGCAGGAGGAGGAGGAGAAGGAGGAGAAGGAGGAGGAGAAGAAACATCAGAAAAAGCAATATGGTTTCACCACACCACTTCGTGGTGTGGTGAACCCATAATCATGACGATCCGGCTTCTGGTTCTCAAGACCTACCCACCAACCCAACGTTTAAGGTCTCATTCCGGTATTCTTCCGCGTGGGTACTCTAAAGTAGATCGTACTAAAAATTAAATGCGTGTATGGATGTGTGTTTATATCCGCCAGAAATTGCATTTTAGCTAAGTCAGTTGGCGTAAACCGCTTGTGATATGAGAGGTTGTTTGTATGTGCTAAAATTAGTGGGTAAGTGTTGACATCCGCGCGACAGGTCGGATGTTTACACGCTGTTGTGATGGGTAATGCGGTCAGGAGGTAGCAGCGCTGGAGGACCTCTGGCGGAGAGTGGCCAAGTGCAGTTTATAATTAAATAAAAAGAGATTGTTGGGTTAGATCTGGTTGGGAATTTTTTGACGTAATGTAGGGCCATTGTGCTCAAAATTGATTGGATAGACTAGATGGCTGTCATTCAAATTATAGGGTTTTGGCCTATGTAAAGTTACGTATTTTGCCATAGGCGGCCATAGTTAACAAAAACTCAAGAATGAGACCTTAATTCCTATCCATCCACAGCTTATTGAGTTATTGTGCGACCCTTACGCTCGCCCCTATGGCGTTGCCAAAAAGGAGAAAGTACTGTGGCTTCTGTGGGTTTTGAAGGATTCCCTAGATCCACCAGGCACACCTGCACCGCTACAAAACGAGTAAAACAAGTCGGAAACACACATATCTGTTAAAATCAAATCGGCTTTGCCTGTTTTCGGGTAGCTGGCGATGACTATATCGTCGTCTCTCATCCGGAAGTTGGGCATCGCTTCCAGGTTCTCCCTGCTCACGAAGAAGGGATACACGATGCCTTTGTATTCGTGCAATGGCATGAGCCATGTTAGCCATCTGGTGACAAAATCCATGTTTAATATTGCACCGCTAACTTTCCAAGTTCAACCCTGGAGTGCCACGTGCAGCAGTGACATCTAGCGACTTTCTTTAAAAGTGCAGGTTTATCGATCACTACAAAAATATGTGGACTACGTCACCGCTTCCTGCGATCAATACGCAGGTGGGAGGGCAGCTGACTTTTGAAAGTTCCAAGTGGCTCCGCCGTATTTACAATTTCCCTCGGCGCTTTTGAGACATTTAATCATTAAATCAACAAGTTCAACCCAGGTTAGAGGAACGCGAAGCTGTACAGAGTCGAGAAAACGGGAGTATTTCGGCGATAGCTGCGTCCTCTCAAGTGGAAATCTGGCGGCTTTTGGTTGAGATAGCAACGGAACCGGAGGGCACTTCAACCAGAGAGGCTGGGATACTGCAAAAAACTCGGCTAGAACCAAACTTTTAGGAGTTATTTCGGTCTCTTGAGGATTTTGTACGTGTTTGTAGCCTCTTGTCGTGAGGTATGCATCAAAAGAAGACGTGAACGGAGCTTGCAGAAGGAAAGGAGATGCCGATCATGTGAGTCACGGAAGGAACGGGATTCAACAACGAGGTAAACAAAATAAACTACCCTTTCTTCTTCTCTTATATGTTTGTTTTCTTTTCCTTTTCAGGTTATTTTTTGATCCACAAATAGACCGATGTTTCTTATTTTCGTGTGCATCTTGCCCGCGAACATTGAAGAATCGTACCATCGAAATGACGTACAAAATCTAGCCAATTGATACACTCAAAAAACATCCAGAAAACTACACAAATTGTATGTAACATTTTCACTTGACGTTTGAACAGGCAAACAAAATATTGGCTGCTTTGCTCAGTGCTGTAACCAATCTATCAAAGCCACCGTTACAGATATTTTGACAAAGAACAGAGATAAAGCTAATTAATTATTGATATGACACCTTGTTATTGTTATGCCTATATAGTGTGTGTGTGTGTGTGGGGGGGGGCAGTGTTGAAGTATTGTCGTTTGTAACAAAGAATGCAAGATATAATCTACTGAAAGATTCCTGTGTCTTTGCCAAAGTTGATATTTCGGTTGATAGTGTGTGAAGAAATGATTTTTTTTATAAGTCAAGTAAGTATACAAGAATAGAATATTGCTAGGTTTGGCAGTGTATACTAATTAATACTTATAGTAATACTAGGATAATGGATACAGTAAAAAAAAGGATTTCGAGACGAGTAATGTTTGAATTGTATTGTAACATTGTGAAGCTCCAGGTCCCCCAGCTGTGGTTTCCCAGCAGACACACTATAACAAAAGTGCTGTAAACTTTCACCCCGTCTATTTCTGGAGAATCATTGATTTATTATCATTCACAGCTGCAGACATCAAAGCCACTACTTTAGCTGGCCCAGTTCTCTGACTTGTTAACAGATATCCCAAATTTTTTGTTGTTATAATTCTGTACCTTTCCACACCACAGTAACTACACTAACTGTTCCAGTTCTGTAATCTTCAAACAGGTCTAGTCACTGAGTCTGGATACCTTGCAAGGTGTCTGGCTCGACAGGTGACCAGGATTTCTTTCAGCCCCCCCCCTCCGAAAAAAAAAATGGCCCCAAAAACTGATGGACAATGTAATTGTTTTGCGCAATACATACCAGCTACAAGTTTTGGAGAGCAAGTTGCCAGTCCAAGAAAATAGTGTCTTCTTCAGGCCAAAGTAGAACAGACTTACTTGTATTTCTAAACAAGGTCATGGTAATACATGTATAAATACATTGTAAGTTGGTAGGTAGACCCTATAGAAAGTAAGAATTCAATTTAGTATGTGTAGTATGTAACGTTACTAAATAAGAGTTGTTTTAAATTCCAAGGCATCTCTTGTAATTTGAAAGTTCAGCAGTATACAGCACATGTACTAGTATGTGTTTGGACAGGAGGTCTCCATATACAGGGAGTTGTTGAGAGGAAATACATCACATTTCCAGACAAGGCTGTTGATAGAGGATATGAGGGTCTGCATGGGGAATCTTGACATATGATTTATATTGGAGAGTTTGCAACTGTACTAAATTCAGAAAGGCCAGCAATGCTTACGGTAGAAGACATTACATTTGTACTTGTATAAGACTTCAATGGGAAATACTTTGGCGTGGCAAAAGACAAATGATAAAGTTTTCAGTACAGAAGTGACCATGAACATTATAGTATCGTGAAAAAAATCAGGGATTACAGTTACTGTAACTTACAGATGTGAGTAGGTTGGTCACTAGGTACCCAGTGTTGACATGCTGACATCTGGTATTTAACTTGTGGGACTTTGGGAGTTACTAACTCAGACTGACATTTGGGTGTATTGGGTGTAATAAAACATGCATAATTTTTTATATACATTTTGTAAGTACATGCAATGATTTCATCACTTCTTAGTTCTACCTCATTTTGTTACTTCAGTTTAAATTGCAGTAGAAGGCAAAACAGGGCTGGAAATAACTACTTGCATATATTTCCAGCCCTGATTTGCCTTCTACTGCAGTGTACAATGTACATATATAGGTAAAATAGGAGCTGTGCAGGTCCAGGTATTTCTGATGTTCACTTGCAACTAACCCGCAAAGGCCCATGTAGGAGTTTATTGTTATTTATTTAATAGGAGTTTATTTGCTGCATTGACTGTCACCACCTATGAAGTATAAAAGAAATAATTTCTGAACAGTTTTTAGTATGATCCACACTTCCTAAATTCTGAATGGTGCAGGTGAAATTTGTCCAGTGCAGGTAATTCTCAATGTTACCTGCACCATTGCATCTAGGCAGAAAAAAAGCATTTTATCAAGTCCCTGCACTATAGACATAGCGCAGTAATATTCATAGGGAATGTAATAAAGATTTTACCAGGATGGTTAGCAATGTTTACCTGGCAAAGCTTGCAATTGTTGGAGATAAATGTTAACAAAACACCCAGCCCTGTTTGACACCACATACACTGTGGTTAATGTTTACCTGTCCAGGTGACTATGTTTGTTTTACAGGTGTAACAGCTTTTCCTACTGTCTGTAGAAATACATTATATTTTCTGAAGAAACACCTGCACAGCTCCAATTTTACCTGCAGTAACCTGCATATTCAGGTGGTATTTCCAGCCCTGTAGTCGCTACCTGCACAAGCCATAGATTACAAATTTTCTACCACAAAGTTTCTATTTATAACACTGTAAACAGCATAATTACGTAGTTCCTTTTATCGTGAATATCCATGTCAATACTTTAAGACATGTAGACTGCACAGAAGTTGTATACATGTACTTTTTGGCCAAAGTTAAAGATACACATAAACTTTGAATAAAGAAATTCAGCTAATTGTGCACATCTTGATACATATACAATATAGTGTAATATTCACAGGGGTTCAACTACATGTATGATATTCATTTGTAAATGACTCACAGATATGTACATACTACTTTTCTTTTGTCTTTTGAATCACATCTCTTGCTCCATTAGTATGACTGGATGTGTATTTACAGATATTGTGCAAATTCAACTCCTACTATATATCATGATAAATCATTTTCCTGTCTAGTACGACCAACATTTTTTTTATATTTTTGGCAAAATGTTTAATACTAGTATGATCAATAGATCTCAATGCAATAATACTCAAGCATGGTAAAACAACAAGTGTAAGATACATTGTATGTAGAAATGAAAAAAATGTATGACCTGGATACATGAACATGTATATGAATTATGATTTGGTTATCATTCAATGAAAAATGTATGATCTGTATATATACATGTATATGATTTGGTTATGCAGTACATGTATATATTCACATGTAAAGACACAATTCTGTACTCTGCTTTATAAGCAAACGATAAAATTTATAAAATCTGAGAAAGTTTGGGACAATTTATGATGCCAATTTCAAAGTTTGACTCAACCCTCTGGTCAAAAAAGCAGAATCACCAACCCCTTGGCTCGTTACACATAGTGGTTAATTAGTTTACCTGTTGGAGGGGGATGTCATTGTTAGCTGCTGTATCATCGTCACCATCGCTATAGCACTGGTTTGGACACACCAGCCATTTAACCATGGCGGAAAGCAGAATCATGGCCACCACACTGATACAAGAGGTTATGACGGTGATGTAGTGGCTCTCCAGCCATGGTTTGGTGGCGGTGACGTCAATAGTATCAGTTTCAGCTGGTTTGCTTGTCGATGCTGCGGAGGTTAAGGGTGGGCTGGTGGCTCCGTTGGTAGGACTGGTAGTGGTGCCTTCGGTGGGATTCGATGATGTGGTTGTGTTGGGAAAGTCGAGCCACGTAAACAGTTCGATCCCTTGTCGGATTGGTTTTTCCACAGCGCTGCCTGTAGTCATAGCCTCTTTCTCCCCATGCCCTGTCGGCAAAGTGGACGACAGCGTGGAATTCGTCAGTGCTGGCGCGGCGCATTCTGTCTCGTTTTCCGGGACGGTCTTCAGCGGCACCCCCTTCAACCGGTGCGGACTGTCGCAGACGTAGCTCGTGCCGATGTCGCTCGCGATCATGACGCAGTACGGACAGTACGGGCAGCGGTAGGTCCCACCCTTTTCCTTGTCCTGCATGCACTTGACTTTGATGATCAACCACGCCATGGCACAGTCGCAGGCGATCGGGTTGTGTTCCACACTAGCCGAGGGCAAGGCGGGGAAACCCAGCTCCTCCGACGTGAAGGTCGCTAGTTTGTTACTCGCCAGGTTCAGGTACGTCATCTTGGGCAGATACGGCATGACAACGTTCATACTCACGCTCGTGAGTTTGTTGTTGGTAAGATGGAGGAATTCTAACGCGGGCAGGTTACGCAGCGACATCCAGTCCACCGTTTCGATGTCATTCCATCGCAAGCTCAGCGACTGGAGACTTTCGAGGGACGGCACCTCCGTGAGATTTTTTAGGCCGCTGTAGTGGATGCTCAAGCGACTGGTGTTAGCTGGCACCTTGGGTAGTGTAGTCATCTTGGAACGCCAACAGACGATACGTAAACCTGGGAACAAGAATTTCCCTTCTGCAGACACTTTGCAGCCCCGAGGCAGGGCACTGCCTGCTTCCCAGGCAAGTCCACAAAGGATGAAGCAAACTAAGAGCCGCATACTTACTTCCAATGAGCCAAGCTTAAAACTCTAGATTTGCAGAAGCTAGGTTTGCTATATATATATAAACTTCAGGAACACCTTACCTCAATCAGCGAGCTGTAACTTTAATAATGACTGTCGCTGAACTGAAAACTATATAATAGTATATAACATGTACGTGTGCTACATTATACATTTGTACATGTACATGTGTACCAACACGTGTGGCTGGCCCCAGTAATCATTACAAATCTACAGGCCATCCTAAAATATTTTCGTGTTTCTAGCTAGCCTGATTTTTTTCCCCATCATCTCAATTTTCTTTGACGTAACATCATTGTTGAGCATTGCTCCACTGGAATTTTTGGAAATCTTGACATTCTAAATTGCTATTTGTTTCACTTTGAGGGGCAAATTTTGTTGGTGTAGACTAAGCATAGTTTAAACTTTAATGATATCTCTTTCCTTGTCCGTTTTTTGTATATCAAAGATGATGGGTTGGGCAAAATCCTTGTCTAATGTGAGCTGCAAGGTTCTGTCAAATAAAGAAAAACAGACAGACACTGGGTAGAACACTGTTCTCAAGCAAGAGAATAAATTAGGAAAACAGATCTAGAAGGCCCGGGGAGTTTGAGGACAATTCAAACCTTAAAGTTTAGTCTAACCAACGATATTCGCTCTGACTTTTAACCGACGTCAGATTATTTTTTTTGTCTAAAAACAACATTGAATTGGTATGGCCTAATTGTACACACAATGTAATTATCTTACAGTTCCTGTCAATAATTGAGGCATCATTTTTCAATTCACTTTTTCAATACATGATTATACATGTATCATGTTGAAACATACATATACATTCAGTTTGGCAGACAATTAAAGTGAACAGTGAACATTAAAGAAGAACAAGACAAGAGTTCATAGAAAAAACAATGTCTGTAGAATATAATCTCAAAATAAAGCATGAAAACTGTAGTAGTGTTCTAGCTTAAGCGTTGTTCTTTCCGTTATTTGAAGGAATTTTGCCTCTCACCACAGACAAAAGTTTTGCCTAATCTGTCGTCTTTGAAAGACAAAAATCTGAAAGAGATGCATCATTAAACTCAAGCTTAGTAGTCTGCCAGCAAAATTTGCCCTTCAAAATGCAGAAAACAGCGTTTTGAAGGGTCAAGATTTCAAAATTTTTCCGGTGACCACACCAACAGCTGACCAAAAGTTGGTTTTGGGGGTGGCCAGAAATGTGTGACAACAAAATGTTACTGATGGTGTAATTGACGGAAGTCATACAGTCATACAGTCATATTAGTACTAATAATAGTTATTAATAGTAGTATTATCTATTGTGTGATGTAATTCAGGTACATGTATTTCCTTCTGATCCTGTACATCATGTGTTCCAAAACATTCATAGATACCAGCACGTCGACAGAACGTACTGCGCCTGCGCAGAACCCCATATTTTCGCGTTTTTCATTGGGTTTTTGGTCAACGTTGCATCAAAATTTTGCCTGTTGCAGAGGATATTCTTTCCAACACAACATTTGGAAACGACTGTCGAAATGCTAACCTTATATGAGCTAATACAACCTTATATGAGACATTCTGCCAAAGTACCATGTACAATACATTACGGGTTTTGCGCAGGTGCAGTACGTTCTGCCGACGTGCTATAGATACCCAATATAATGAGCCCAGATATATAAAACTCTGAATTCTCTGATGTCTTGTTAGTGTTTTTTTTTCAGACATCTTACTTTACAATTACCAAAATGTTCAAAATTGCTTTCTGCACCAACATGTATTACCATGCATTTCTGTTTCTGTAGCTTTTGGGCCGCACTGTTGTTCAATCACATTTTTACAGCAATGGGCTAGTCTACTGATGGTGGTGTACGTTTACCATTTTTAAAGTTTATGGTATGACTTGGCCAGGCATCGAACTCACAACCCACCGAAAGTGAACACTCTATCCACTTTAGCCTCTACCAGGCTTGGGGAGGCGGCTGGAAAAAGTAGAAATCGGCCAAATAGAGAGATTTAATCATGCCAAGGGAGTTTGTCCGTTGAGAGAACAGTTTGTGGGGTGCGGCGAAATGTTCTCTCAATGGACAAACTCCCTTGGCATGCTTATCTCTCTACATGTATTTTGGCCAATTTCTACTCTTTCCAGCCGCCTCCCCAAGCCTGGTAGAGGCTATATCCACTTGGCCATTGCGCCAATATTTTGTGTTAACTTGAACCATAATTTTTGTGTGACTGGCATTCCTCTCTGCCGTTGCCTAGGTAACAGACCATGCCGGTGTCGGTGAGCCTCCAGGTGTCTCTGGAGGAGGCACTACAGGTGCGGGCCGGTCCACTTCAGGAGGGGGAGGTGTGGGGTGTTCTGTGTCAGAGTGCCGAGGCTCTACAAGACCTATTCCTAAAAGGTACAATATACTTTAGTTTTTGCCAACTGACATATACACCACCAAAGTTGATAATCATGGAAATTTGTTATTATGATTTTCATGACTGTAGTCATGATTTTCATGACTGTAGAACATCCTTATTTAAATATATCCCATCCTTATTTAAATATTAACTGCTAATCTTTATCTTTAGCAAAATCAGCATTTGTTAGAATAGGAAAACTCAGGGATTCCAAACTCAAGACCAGACAGTTCAAACCAGGACTCACAGTTTGTAACAGAGGCTATTAAAAGTCTCCAAGCTATACATACATTTTCTAACACACAAAGGAAATGGTGTTTAGTTTTACATGAATAGTTGGTGAACGGTTTTAAACATTCAAATGTATGTAAAACGCAATCTGGTTGAGCTAATGCTATTCAAAGCTGTGTTACCATAGTTTTTCAAAAAATAAAAAAGTCATTTGAACTCACACGTTCTACTGTTCCTAGGTGACAGGGACCTCACAGATGGGCCCACCTTCATCATCACTCCACAGTCCCTGCTGCTGACGCCTACTGGGCATGTGCAGTTTGCTGACTCCATGGAGACCACAGGGAATGATGGGAACTCATATGTTGCCCCGGAGATGTTCCAGCCAATCAACACCGACCTTGAGACAGCAGCTGAGAAGGTCAAGGATTATTCCATTTTGAAATTTTGGGGGGGAGGAGCAATCATAACATCAGAGAATGGACCAGCACAACACTAAGAGAACGTTACCAAAAACAAAGTGACCCAGTGTTGACCAGGGCTCGAAATTAAAGGTGGTCCAATGGCCACTGACTACTAAAATTTAGGCTGGGAGAACTAAAAAGACACTTTGGGACATTTTTGGGACAATAGAAAAATTATCAACATCAGAATGTCAGCCCTTCTTTTGTTTATCAGGCACACGTCCCGGTTTTTGGATCCGGAAAAATCACCTTGAATTTCCTGTCTACTATATGCAATTATACTATTTATAGTGTGCCTATAGTGGCCCTGGAGTGAACATATAACTATTTATAAGCAAAATAAAGTTGACTTCAAGTTGAAGTCATACAATACTTCCCGAAGAACAGGTTGGGACAGTTCATCCTCACTTCAGGACAATTGAAATTTATTTTGGGACAGTGCTGGGACAATAGGAAGAAAAGTTAATTTTGAGGCCTGGTTGACGTCACACTTCAGAGAAGCCACATGCCAAGTCTTACTGAGTCAGTCTACTGAGGGACTGGTTGAAAGCTCTAGGTGAGAACCTTTTTTGTGTTGAAACGTTATCTTTGAACTCTTCCCACAGATGTATGTGTACTCCCTGGGCATGACCCTGTACTGGGGAGCAGACCACGAGCACCCCAAGGGCCGGGCGCGCCTCGGAGCTGAGCTGGAGAAAGTGCTGCTGGGAATGTGTGAGGAGAACTCCAGCAGGAGGATGTCTCTCATGCAAGTACTGGAGGTACGGACGCACAGAAGGAACAAGAATTTGGAGACCTCATAGCATACCAGTGTTCTAGCCAGCCTGAAATTTTTTCTATCATCTCAATTTTGTCTGAAGTAACATCATGACGTGTTGAATGCTGAAAGGAGGCACGACAATCCTAGGGGAGTGCTCCCTCTGAAAAATTCTGCAATCTTCATGCTCCAAAATGCTATTTCCTACTTGGCAAATTTTACTGACCAGTAGACTAAGCTTGTTGATGTCGATTGACATCTCTTTCCATATCTTTACATGCCGATTTTTAATGAAGGATCAGGCAAAAATTTGGGTTCATCCCGACGTACTCCTATTAGTAAGCATTCTTATTCCTTTTCTTTCATTTTCTTTTCTTCCAGCCTGTGTTTCCTTTCATATCCTGTGTTTCTTCCCAACTGTGGACATGTAAACTCATTCTTTCTCTCCATTTTTTTTCTTTTCTTTCCCAGTGAGTCTTCTTCTCGCTTCTTCCTATCTCTCTTGAGTTGTCTCTGATCAGAGGCTCTGACTAGTCTTGGTAGGTAACTTGAACCCATGTTTTTACTGATTATCATGTTTTTTCCTTCCGTGGTTGGGTGTTGGAGACATTACCATATGAATGAAAACCAAGCAGATGTCAGGAATGAAAGACTGGTCGAATGAAACAAGAACTGACCCATATTCTTTACCGTCCTCATATACCTTCTAATAAACTATAATTACAAGATCTCATCTCTGTTAGAAAGTTGGAGTTATATGATGCATTACTGTCCTGTCTTACTAGCCATCGGTCAATTCAAATCACCAAGGTGACCAATTATTTGAGTCACACATTGTCATCACATTCACGCCACCCAACCAGTTGTTCCCATCTTGGTCGCCAGTAGCTTTTTTTAAAAGCCTTTCTTGTTTCCTCAGTCCTGCTCATCACGTCACCAGAAGGGCCGCGCTGTCTCTGCCTTCTCACAGGTCATCCAGCTGGCCAAACTGGTGCTGGGCAGTCTGCCGGAGGTACGGGTGGATCTTATTTTATTCATTCATTTAATAACACTTATTTCAGTTTTGTTACAGTGAAAAATTTTTGAGAAGCAAACAAAAGCATACTTGCTATTTTGTGTAGTCACTGTACATGACATTGTAGTTTTGTGTATTATCTTTTGCTTCTCAAAAGAATATTATTTGCTAGCAGTGCCACCAGGCTCTGAATTGTTGTGCCACCTGCTATGCTACTAGGCCAAGATAGGTGTATGTATACAATATATATTACATAATTGAAATGTAATGTAAAGTTATTGTAATGCGGTAATGTATGTCTGATTCTATGTATTATTATGACCTTGTTGGCATGGTGGCTTTTGCAAAGGTCTCCTTACAATGTATATCCACCTGCTCCACCATGCCTTCCATGTATGTGAAAAATTGCAATAGATAAATAGATAAAAACTAAATCTGTTGCCAATATGCTTATGAATACCATGAAATCATTTGATTGGATTATCTGGCAAACAAGAACTGGGAGGATGATTTGCAAGGTTCAATGTTCAGAAGAATGTATTTTTTTCTTAACATCATTGTTCATTGTAACCAATCTCATCTGAATATTCTGAGGAACTGTAAGTTATATTTCAGTGTCATTGGTGTCAAGTTGTCTTTTGGTTAGTATAGCAAAAATCATGAAGAACTGATAAACAAAAACAATTGTTTGTTATTTACAGCTTGACAAGTTGGTAGAAGATGAACCCACCAGGCCGGGGGACAGAGGTCGGCAAAGGTCACAGCACAACAGTCGCTCTCGGTCCCGGTCTCCCATCAGAAACAAGCTCTCCAGACCAGGGCAGCCTGCGACAAGACACAAGGATCACAGTACAAACTTTCCTGTGTTTGATATATGTGTGACAGGGGCTTTAGTTGTAATTTGTTTAAAGTTAAGACTTTTGGTCCAACACAAAAAGTTCTCTCACCTAGAGCTTTTGACCAGTCACTCTGGTCTTCCTCAGTAGACTGACCCAGTGAAGCTTGTTCAATGAACCGCAATGAGGGCCAACATCGTCTACCTCCAGATACCTTTGACCCAGTGTTGACGTCACACTTCAAAGAAGCCACGTGACAAGCTTCACTGGGTCAGTCTACTGAGGAAGACCAGAGTGACTGGTCGAAAGGTCTAGGTGAGACAACTTTTTGTGTTGGACCAAAAGTCTTAACTTTAAACATGTAACTACCAACACAGATGAACTTTCAAGTTTAGTTGTAATTGTTGGCAAATATAGAAAATGTAGTAAGAAATGTATACAGTCAAAAGTAGTGTACCCACTTCTACTAAAATGAGCATCAAAGTTTTACTTCCACGACAAACAACTCCTATATACATGTAGTACATCAGCTTTTACATTCAAAGCAAGCTCCATGTTAAGGCCGCACCAATTTAATTTGTTGCTTTTTGAATTTTTTCAGAAAAAAATCAGGAGCAACAGGGTGAAATTAAAAAAAGAACAGGCCAAGGCACCCCATGATAGCCGGAAATGTTACAATATGAGCCATGAAGTGAACATACTACGCTGGCTCATAATTAAAACGATAGATTTTGAACTTTTAATGAAACAAAATTGCATTGTTACATTGAAAAACTTAAGAACTAGGAAGAAAAGGACTTTTATCAACCGTTAGGGCCAAAATATGTCTTTCATTGAGCATTTTGCACTTAATTTAGAACAAAATGGACAAAATCAGAAAAAAATGGACAGGGCGATCCGAGAAGCAACAAATTAAATTGGTGTGGCCTAACCAAGATTTAAAAATCATACTCTTATAGGACCTCTATTGTTTTCCCTTTGTTTACCAGGAAGAAACAATTTCCCAGCCAGGTATGGGAGCCCACCTGTCACCACTCGGGACTTAGTGGCTTACAGAGAGAGCCTCAAACCAGACAGAAAAAGGTACTCCATTTCATTTCGTTTATTTTTTTTACCCGGAGATACATGTTCACATCCGCTCAGGGCAAAACCCTGTTTTTCAGTAGCCTGGTTACCAGATCTATTATAGCTCCCGAGTCCTACATCCCCTCCGCAAAGAGAGGACGTAGGACTCGGGAGCTATAGTAGGTCTGGTAACCAGGCTATTTTTCATTTTCAGAGTTCCTGGGAATGCTCACGTTAAAATTTATGACTTGTAAAATAAACTAAAGCTCAATACTAGTGAGAAACAATAAATACATTAAGTACTTGTCTATATAGCTGGTATAGGTAATTTCATCAGATTCAGGGCTTTTACATGATGCCCCTGTTTTTATTTTTTTCGTTTTTCCCCTGCCCACTTTATTGAAGTTTTGTCCTGCTGGCATTACTTACACAATATTTTTTAATAATTTCATGTCTTAATCAGGTCATAGACCCCTGACTTTTTTGCCCTGCGGTGGCATAGTTACTTCGGAATCCGCATACGTTGCATTTTGCTGCGGTGTGATGTGTTGCACAAGAAAAACTGCCAAATCGTACCTATGCATGTACAGGTTGCTATATGGATGGTACTGTACATGTATGTGCACAACAACAATTGTTGGGCTCCGCAGGACAAGGGTTAAATGATTTGAGCACCAACAAATCAAAGTGGTGTGGACTAATACCTATGAAATTTTCCTCTTCAGTCTCCAAAGTTACCACAGGAAAGTTGAGGCGGGGAGACCGCAAGTGCAGCGGCCGCGCAGCCTGATAGACCTGCCGTCGGACAGGCGGTCGCGCAGACGGTCACGAGACCCGGAGAGATACTCTGTCATCAGCTCCAGCTCGTACGAGAGCAGGTTGGTATCTGGGACAAGTATGTTGCTCAGAAGTAAAAGCTAATGTAGGAATGTTTCTGAGCAGCAGGGTCAGAATAATTTTTTCTGAGTTTGCTCACTGGACATTACAAGTACCTAAGCCAAAAGCTAGGTTGCCCATCAATATTTTAGGTTGCAATCAACCTGGCTGTTTATTTTAGAAGGCAAGCCATAAGCCACGACACCTGTAAATATACTTTATCACTTGTAATCTGGCTGAGGTGGGACACAGCTGTAAGCTCGGCCACTTTAAACTTTAAAAAGAAAAAAGCAAAAAATTAGGTATTTCAAAAAATTAGGTATAGCAAAAAAGTAGGTATTTCAAATCCTGCTTATCCATATTAGGTCATTAGATTTAGAAAAAACTGCAGTGTACATTTTGAATTATCATGAATTAGTGACAGATAGTTGATTTTCCTCCTGTCCAGGAATGGTGTAACAAGCTCCTACCTTACTGAACCATTGACTAGACCACGCTCCAAACCCAGACACGACAATCGGACCGTACCATCCCGGAGGGCCCTCCCCGCGCCCGTAGATGACTTAAGCTCGGAAGCGGCACCAGATTTACAGAGCGATGCGTACAAACGTCTGAAGCAAAGGAGGAGCAGGCTGAGTTCTGCAAAGGCTGACAGCGACAGAGGTGAGATGTGCACCCCTGTAAGAGAGTGTTACAATCCAAACTGTGTTTATTCCCATAGGTGAATGGAATATGCTATTAGATTTAAAAGGGTGGAGGAGGTGAGATATACCACCATGTAAGACATGTGTGTAGACAGGGCTAGAAAGTCATTTATGGGAATAGGTGCACAGGTGCACCCAACCAAAAACATTGGGCGCACAAAAATTTTTTTTGGTGCACCATATAAAAGAAAACCTATTTACAGGTCTTACTGGGAGCTAATTTCAATATCTAAACAAGTACTACAACAAAGATTTTATTATTTTTCTGACACTTAGATGCCAAGAATATCCTGTATACTATTATAGATTTGATATGTACAAAAATACCTACAAAATTCTTGGATGCATTGGTGCACCCACAGAAAAGAATTGGGTGCACAGCTCCGAATTTGGGTGCACCAAGGTGCACATGCACCCAGTATTTCGGGCTGGGAAGATGTCTTGATAAGTAGTAATCCCCTTATGAGCTTGAGAAATAATGGAATAAAAAGATGAGCAAAATTCCTTAATTATGAGCTTGAGAAATATTGAAATGAATACTAGCAGAATGATGAGATAAATTTCAAGCTACATCGATCCCAACATTTCCACCCGTCTTTGTTCTTCCCCCCCTGGTTTTTTTCCATCCCATGACTGTACCATTCCACTTTATGTTGTCCCTCAGACCGACCCGACGCCATCCAAGACAACGTTGGTTACCATAGCGACGGCTCGTTCAGCGAGTTTTCCAGCGATGACAGCACCACGTCCATTCCCTCCGACAACACCTTCACGCAGGGTGAACCATCTCGCTTTTAATCAGACCTGCTTTGTTACTTCTGGGGCAGAAGTATTGTTTTGGGTTGTGATATTTGATAGTTTGTGTGTTTGTGTCGAGTCAGCACTGGGACCCGGGGAATCGATGAGTTATTTGAGGTTGAATTTCATTGGAGTGATGGGGTGAAGTCATGTAAAAACAACAAAAATTTAAAAACATTAACAGTTGACTGTTGAAAACTCTTAGATTTAAGATAAACTTGGCTCACTTATTTACTTATAAATCATGATTATTCATTCCACAGTTGATTGAAATATTGTCTAGTCACATATGCAGCATTTTCAGTTACAGTAGTCATTTTCATTTTCCTTTTAGGGAGCTACCGTCCTGACCTTTACCCTCAGTATGGGTCAAGGGTCGCCTTGAGAATGGGGGATGATGGGAGCCAAGCTGCCAGTCACCACAGCCCAGGGGGAAATGGCTACGACCAAAGAAGGTGATCATTTAACAATTCATTTTGAACAATACAAATTTGAAACCAATAAGAGGCAAATTCAGCAGCAAAAAAAAAAAACTCCCTGAGAATAAAAAACTCAACCTAGGATTTTGATTTTTAAAAGATAGTGCAATTTTCCCATAATGCTTCCAGCTTCAAATTACAAGGCATTATGTAACTTACACTATAAAGAGAATAGAGGTTGGGGTAGAGAAAACTTGGCTGTTGTAGTGGAGGTCTGTACTGTTATTGTCTTGGAAGTTCATCTGTGTTGGTAGAAGTCATTATGAAACAAGTTTGAACTGCAATTTCCAACACAAGAAATGATTGTACTTTTATTGCTTTGTTGCTAATTTTCATGTAAATGAAAACTTTTTTGACAACCAGAACTACTTTTCGACCTGCTTTTAGGGATTCCCAGGAAAACCCCAGGGTCATGGGTCGCCGGGAGCAAAGGATGATGGGAGACGTGAGCAGCCCCCCTGTGTCGGAGGGTAGCGGGGCGAGACCCCCTGCGGAGATGGACATGAGTCGGGACCCGCTGGCCGAGGTGCCGATGGCACGTAGCACGACACAGCGCAAACTGAAGGTCATCCTTCTTTGTTGCTACAAAATAATCTCCATGCTTAGGCTGCTATCATCAAAATTATGCTAGTCACTTTACATTACACATTTTACCTTGCCAACTGAAGTTACACTTTTTACACCAGGGTGGAGAGGAAATCCGTTCTAAATATGTGCCTTACCTAAGGACACAACATCTTGCCAGGAATACCATCAGCACACATACACATAGATAATCATACCGGTAACATTTTGGGCATTGCAAATTTCTTTATATTTACAATGCAAAATACTGATTTTTCATGTTCCCTATTTCTGCAGACGTTTTTTGGTCCAGAGTTTGTAAAGATGAGTAGCGAGCCAGCGATCTCACTGGAGGTCCCTCCAAGTCCTGCGGTACGTACATTTATGTTATATATATATATACAATGTACATACCTGGGCCACGATACGTTTGATATGGGTGTAATCACACAGGCTTCAAGTGGTTATCACATATGGGCTTCCACAAGTTCCATAGAATAATTTGAACACGTTTCGCACTACAAATGTATGTACACCGCTCTTTAAAATATGAATACTGGATTGGATTCAATTTCATGTTTTAACAATTTCTGTTTACATCTTTAGAGACATTTTGCATTGAAATGTGCATTTTCTTGGATGGATATTATGAATATGAAGTAAATTACACGTACAGGTTGGAATAGTATACCTCAGGTGATGTGGAATACACCGTGTTGTATTTTACATGTATATGTAGTACATATACAAAACAATGTACACTGTACAAGTACAATGTACATGTACAATGTAGTTTCTCATTGGAGGACCTTTTAAGTTTTAGACAGTGTTATAAATGACCTTTTTATCATGCCACTTATACATTTGTAGTTTACTATGAAAAATCATTTTCAAACTTTCAGAAATAAGTTTGTGGTAGGAATACATTCTAACATACTATGGATAATGGTAAGGGTTCACAACTGTCAATATTGGACTAGCATGCTTTTCTCTCTATTATACTTTTTAGAAGTAAGTCTTAAGATTTTTAATGCTTAGAAACTTCAAGGTATTTTACTCCTGGAATGGTTTGCATCTTCCTGTATCTAAATGAGCTTCTTTAAGCCTTTTCAGGAACTGACCAGGTGTGGCTATTACCTGTAGATGTAGCATACCTCTTCATTTACTGTCTCTATCCTTCCCTCCATCCATACCGCAGCAAAGGAAGGCACACACAAAGGTACCAAAGTGGATGAAAAAACCCATGGTAATGGTTTCTCCTATTCCCTCCTCTCTTCTGCAGGGCTCGAAATTCATTTTTGGGAATACATGTAGGTGCACTGGTGCAACCAACCTAAAATATTAGTGCACACAAAAATTTTTGCGTGCACCATATAAAACAACACCTAACTCTTACTGCTCCTCTTCTGAGCTTGAATCTGAAATGGGGGCTAACTTACAACAAAGATTTTATTATTTTTCTGACACTTGTATGCCAAGAACATCCTACATACTATTATGTCAGTCATTTACAAAATTACCTACAAAAATATTTGGGTGCACTGGTGCACCCACAGAAAAAAATTGGGTGCACAGCTCCAATTTTGGGTGCACTAAGGTGCACATGCACTCAGTATTTCGAGCCCTGTCTTCTGTAACAGTCTTCTCTGCATGGGTAATGCTTCTCACAGACATATTTAATATCCATTAATATCCCTATGATTAGTTATGCATGACGTATGTTCATCAATATCAGAATAAGTTCAATAATTATGTATTTTAATTTTAAAATAATATTTTCCTTCTGCAACAGACAAAAAAGTGTAATATCAACTTGTTTAATTCTGTACCCTAAGACTGCCCCTTGAAAAAAAAATCCTTATTGTCAAAGCCTTCACAAGAATGTCTTGGAAAGCTGGATATTTAAAGTCACTGTATAAAATTTTGTACCTCAGGGATTTTAATTTATCATTTAGTATAATTCAGTTGTTTTTAAATGTGGCGGTCATATCGGGCAGAATTATTACAGTTGATGTACAGTTACATATTCATGACCTTCCCATGACCTTCCCATGACCTTCCCGTGACCTTCCCATGACCTTCCCATGACCTTCCCGTGACCTACCCATGACCTTCCCATGACTTTCCCATGACCATGACCTTCCCATGACCACCAGAAGAAGGTTGGGAGGTCATACAAATGTAGTTGACTATGTCTGACGGGGGCTTTTGTACACATGTACCTGTAGGCGAAGGGCAGCAAGCTTCCCCAAGGTCGTAGGAAGGTCATCGTGGTGATGCTGAACGGCCAGCGGCTCAGCGTGATGTGTGACGTCACCACGGTTGCTAAGGAACTGTTTGACATGATCGTGGCACAGCTGGGGCTGGTGGAACACTTCTTCTTCGGACTTGCTCATCTTAAAGGTGCCTGAGATTATCTTTATACTCGTTTTTAATTGAGGTATAACAAAATCAGAAAGACAGAAAAATAGACAGGAGAGACAAGTTTTTTTAACTACTTTCTTTTTTTGTGTAACTTTTCGATGTTACCAAGCATAGACAAAGGAAAGAAGACAGAAAAAGGATGTGTCAAGCTACCCACGACAGGTTACTGTGACAGTCCAAGTGCTCCCACCAACACACTCCTGCCAACCTGACACATCAAAATAGAATGAGATTTCCTTACATGTGTTGACGTTTAAGTATAGGTCTCAAACAACTGGATAGATTTTGAAAACTGGTTATGGACGTTTCATGTAGCATCCACTACTTTTTGTCAGTGGCCATAGTGACTGCTACTTGCTTGAATGTGGACTTTCCATACCGTTTCTAGAATGGTCAGTCCGTGAATAGTTTCATCAGGTTGGTAAGACACTGAATAAAGAGACTCTTTTTACACAACCTTAGTCTTTTATTCAGCCAACGTCTTGCAATTGCCCTGAGGAAGGTGACAGACGGTCACCAAAACGTCGGCTGAATAAAAGAATTGGTTGTGTAAAAAGAGTCTCTTTACTTAACAGGCTCAAAATTCCATTTCCATTTTTGGAAATAGTTGCACTGGTGCACCCAACCAAAAAAATTAGGTGCACAAAAATTTTTTGGCATGGGTGCACCATATAAAGCAAAACCTAATTGCAGGTCTTACTGCTCCTCTTCTGAGCTTGAATCTATAAAAAAGAGCTTACTTCAAAATCTGAAACAAGTACTACAATTACAACAAAGATTTTATTACTTTTATTACTTTTCTGATACTTAGAGACCAAGAATATCTGGTATACTTTTATAAGTTATACATTTCTAATGTTAGAAATTCCTACAAATTAAAAATATTTGGGTACACCAGTGCACCCACAGAAAAAAATTGGGTGCACTAAGGTGCACATGCACCCAGTATTTCGAGCTCTGCTTGAAATGGTCAGTGTTGTTTATCCTGGCCTCATGCTGTACAATACCCCACAGATGGAGAGCTGTTCTTCCTTGACCCTGAGGAAAAACTGGCCAAGGTCGCCCCGGCTGGCTGGAAGGAGGAGGGCAAAGGTCGGCCTGGGTCGGAGGTCAAGTTCACCGTCTTCTTCAGGGTCAAGTACTATGTGGAGAATGTTTCCAGCCTCAAGTACGTCTCTTGTAATCTTTTCTATTATGCAAGATTATGATATTTGCATATTGATAAAGTATGTCGGTTGAAAATCTCACTCTTTGACCTGGTCCTTGTGAACTTTGAACTTTATTCACCTTTATACCGGTGGCACTAACAGCATAGCTGTGTGCAACGAACCAAGTGATAGGCAAAGTAAAATCCTTATAGAAAATATCTAAGGGTGTAGTCAGAAATAAACTGAGGTACCATTTCATAACATAATTTTGGTAACAAAAGTATAATTATAGGACTTAAAAGGTATAACATAATTACTTAGAACATAAATGACCTTTTGACACTTGTAACCTTTGCCCTTTAACCTCTGCAGACACCAGCTGACCCGGCACCAGTTTTACCTGCAGCTGAGGAGGGATGTGTTAGAGGAGCGGACACACTGTCCCAGCGACTCTGCTGTCAGTCTGGCAGCTCTGGCACTGCAGGTTAGGCAGAGGGACTGGTAGAAAAAATAAGGAAGATCACAAGTGCAGTAGAGGAAATGTTTTGAGTTTTATGTTTTTGAGTAGAAGACGTCACATTAAGCAATCTGTGCTTTTTGTCTTATACACTGTAATAAATATGTGAATAGAAATTATAGATAATTGCAGTAGAGATCTCAATTTACAAATTTTACGCATGGTTTTAAGTTGTTTATTTTTTTCCTGCAAAAGCCTTGTAAATCGTGTGTAAATCGGGATTGAAAGCCCTGTAAAAGCTGTGTAACACGTAACATGTAGGTGTAAAGTTCAAGCTTTGTTCCAACACAAGAAAGCAATTTTCAGTCGATGTCTTCAACCTCTGTCAGATGTGTGATACACTCGTTGACTTTCTAGAGGTCGGAAATGTGATGATGTGTAACATGCTGTTAAAAGTGTGGAAATTGTGTGCACTTTAATATTAGCTGCAATTGTGTGTGGCTTAATCCACAAAATGCTGCTTTGCGCTACTAGCTTACAAAAAAGTGTGATGCTTCCTCCATCAGTCTGAGGTCCTCAGTTTGATCTTTTCACACAAAGGCAAAAAGCTGACTGTAAACCCTCTAATGTGTTCCAGGCTGAGTTTGGAGACTACAGCCAAGACGCCCATGGTCACAACTACTTCCTGGTGGAGCACTACCTCCCCGCCAGGGTGATTGACAGTTCGGGCGTGGCCCCCATCAGGCAGGACTTACCCAGAATGCACAGCCAGCACAGGGGCATGATGGAACCTACAGCTGAGATGGAGTTCCTTTTGGGAGCTCAGAAACTTCCAGAGTACGGTGTCATGTTTCACAAGGTGTACAGGGTAAGTACTGAACTGAGCGTAAATACATGTAGAAGGTTGAATGTGCAATTTCATTAGAATTAGGACAGTAGTTTATTCCCAGTCTGCAAATGTAATTATGTCTAATAGTACATGTATATGTTGAACGAGGGAAACTTCAATTCCTGAACATGTCATACATATATGTAACATCTGTGTCCATAATATCACCAGGGTCCATCACGCTCCTCCGCAGCGTCCGCTAGCGCGCTATAATTAAATCCACATCTGGGCGCGCGGCGGGGTCCCCAGAGCAACAATGCGGAAGCATTAGCGTGTATTTGTGTCCTGGGGCCAAGAACGCATTTTGCGCAAAGCATGCTGGGTAGCAGAGTGAACTGTCCTGGGGACGAGAGTTTGTGGCGCGGGCAGAATGCCAAAACTCCCTCCGTGGCTAAGTTCCTTCCGCGACTAACTCCCTTCTGGGCAAATGTAGAGGGATAACGGTACACCCTCATAGCGTCACCAAATGAGGTACTTTGTAAAGGTCCGTTTCATTTGGTATATATTACCATTGTGACAGCATTTTATACCCCAAAATAGGAGTCTTGCGTCTTGTTTTAGGTCCCGATAGTAGAAAGAATGCAGTGTACATGTACATGTATTCAGATGGCCGCCGTGTAACGTTACGTACTAGCGAGCGCGCACGACAATACCGCCAGAGTAGAGTAGGTTATCATAACCCTTTAGAAAGCGCAAAGAAAACAAAAACGACAGATTTGCATTAAAGAAAGTTTATTTTCCATAGCCTGGGCTAAGCCACGATCTATAACCTATGGCTTCTCCACGGGCGCTGGGGACGAGCGTGAGGGTCCATAATATCGCCACCTTGAGAAACAGTGTGCTTAAAGATATTTTTACTGCAACATACTTTTGGTATATATATATATGCACTCATTCACACATCAAATGTACATACCTAGGGTATGTTGCAGTAAAAATATCTTCAAGCACTTAATATACTTAATAGTTAAAATATCATCATGATGTCGACTACAGTAGGTGTTTTTAACACCTTTCTTGTTACAATCTCTACCACAGGAGAAGAAGTACATTCCCAGCAACACAGTATTGGTCGGCATCAATGCAAAAGGAGTGGCCATCTACGAGCTGAGGAACACGGTCAGAGTGTCCCGGGACAAGTTTGCCTGGAGGGGCACCAGGAAAATCTCTTTCAATGTAAGCGACATGTAGTTTGTATAAATAAAAATTCTGGCTCAAAATACATTTTTTGCATACTTCCACTAGTGCTCTGGTGCAGGTACATGTAACATTCAGAACTGCTTGCACCAGACAAGTTTTACCTCCACCACAGTTTCTTTGGCTTTAGTTGCTTGCCAACAATTGAAATGTTAAAAGAAATTTTCCTATTATTACTGTACCATTTTTAGCAAGTTAAGGAGGAATTAAGCAACAGTCATTTCACATGTCCAAACTCTGATAGTATACCAAATAAGTTTCTAATCAGCTACATGTAGCAAGTCAACATAGCGTTCTTGCTTCCAGATTACATTGCATCAATTTTGTATTCTGAAGGAACTTGTTTTCTTCAATTTTCAGAGAAGAAAGTTTGTCCTGGAGTCCACACCAGCTGACAACAACTCCCTGAACAAACTCACTTTCTTCACTGACAGCTACAAGAAGTATGTTGTACCTGGTTGTACTTCATGTTCATTGAAATGATGATGATGATTGGAACAATGATGTTTGAAATGATGATGATGATGATGATTGAAATGATGATGATGTTGATTGAAATGATGGTGATGATGATGTTGATTGAAATGATGGTGATGATAATGATGATTGAAATGATGGTCATGATAATGATGATTGAAATGATGGTGATGATAATGATGATTGAAATGATGGTGATGATAATGATGATTGAAATGATGGTGATGATAATGATGATTGAAATGATGGTCATGATAATGATGATTGAAATGATGGTCATGATAATGATGATTGAAATGATCGTGATGATAATGATGACTGAAATGATGATGATGATTACAGGGGCCGGTACCTACTGGGCATGTGCACCTCTCAGCACAAGTTTCACATCAGGATGAGGTCCAGACTCAACGCTTCTCATGCCTTCCGCCAAGGTGGGACTTCTTCCTTAACCTGCTTTTTACTTTGTAGTTAAAAGTAAAGGCAGTCTCCTAGCAGCTTTGAGGCCATGTAGGGGCAGTGTGGTGTTAATCCACTGTGTTTAGGACATCATATTGGAAGTCAGAGCCCATCCCTCCCCTTCCACTGCCTTTTACCTCCCCAGCCAAAATCAGGTAGTACCCATTTTACATCAGATTCTGCATTTAGTGAGGAAAGTCGTGTTAAGTGTCTTTCCTAAGGGCACAATGTCCAGCCAGGAATGCAAGGAATAGAACCACCCACGACTTCTCATCCTTGTCAATCGGCATAGCCACTAAACCATTGAATGCCACATTGCTTTGTAGATTAATGGCTTCCTAGACTGGCTATGTTGGACACACTTGTGACTTAATGCATGAATTTTGTTTCGATACAAGTGAATTCTGTTAAGTAGAATGATACAGTTAGTTTTTAAGCTAAAAAGTATAAGAGTTTTCTCCATGTATTAAGAATAAAAAGGCCTTTTTTTGTCTATAACAGAAATTTCATGTTGCCTCCCAGACTACCCTTTGGAGAGTATCTCTGTGAACGATTCTGTGTACTCGGCGACCTTCGACCCCATGGAAGCCTCCATCTCCTACAGCATTCCAGAAGCAGACGATTCCATCAGTTACGACCCAAGCCAGAACGGAATTCCGCTCGACGAAAGCATCACCAGCGACTTTGACGCACCATTCCAAGCCATGGGCCCCTCATACAGACCAGCGAATAATAGACTAGACATTCCACAGCCTCAGAGGTCACGTGACCAGAGAAGGACCAATGAGAGAGCAGATGACATGCAATACGAGGAGGTGGATTTTAGGCCTCCCAGCAGGCCAGAGTCTAATAGGTCACATGACCAGAGGAGTGACAGGTCAATAGGGCAAAGGTCAAACGACAGGTCAGGGGAAAGACCGTATTCACAAAGGAGCGACAGGTCACACGACAGGTCGAGCAACAGGTCATTGGACCAATCAGGGGACAGGTCCAGTAGCAGGTCGTTTGACCAATCAGGTGGCCCCTCACAAAAGCCATCGTCCAATCACCAATCACCGGAGGACTTATATGCAAAGCCATGGCAACATGGAGGAAGACAAAGAGATCAACCAAAGAGGTAGATATACTGAATCCCTTTAATGAAAATGATAGCAAAAAGTGCATTGTACATTACTTGTCAGTCATATTTCAGAGGATATTCACATGAACAGGGCTTTCCATGATTATCAAAATACAAGATGACTAGATACTGTAAATCACTTTATATTTGTGGTAGTTTTATATTCGCACTGTATATTTGGGGTAGTTTTATATTCACGGTTTTCACGGTCACTTCTGTACCGCGAATTTATCATTACCGCAAAGAAAACTTTGCTGACTTCCTTTCTTCTGTACCTGCAGCCAGCGATGAATCTGCAAAAATTTCCATTATTATCAGACAGCAAAATTTTACTTCACCAAATTTAAAGTGATTTACAATTTAAATTTTTCATCTTTTCTGAAATATCAAACTCTATATTGATGCCCATTCCAGACCAGTGCCTTACAAGGACTCCCATCACTATGACGACGGTCACTATGACGATATCGCAGAGCCGGCCCAGCCCTCCCTGTCTGCGTACCATCAGCAGAGACTCCGAGGTGCTGAGGGTGTGAGCAGTCCTGGGGGAAACAGGGGCAACGCTTATGTAGTAGGTAAGGGCAGGTTTGTTATGTACAAAGCAATAATTTGGAATACATGGTTACAATACACATTTGGTATACAATACACATTTGGTTTATAATACACATTTGGTTTACAATACACATTTGGAAATATATGAACATTGCAGACATGTTTTTTCTCAAATCAAAATACAAATTAACATAACATCTGGGTCCCAGACATAGTTAGAATTTATCTTGTGCCAGATTTTACAGTCTGATTAAAATGTCTGATAGATTGTGTCCGCTACAATCCCAGAAGTCTTATTTATGATAAATTTCTGATGTCTTGTTTTTATGTTGTTTCAGATGCCAGTATTAGGTCCATGGACCAGACCATGAACATGACTGTCAATGACACAATGTCAGGTGGGTGACTGGAAGAAAACTTACTTAACTGTAACAGAAAACTGATGGATGGAAATGAAGAATCCAGTGTGGTCAATGACAAAGTTTATGTCTGTAGTTAGTGTATATGTTAACAATGTTAGTATATTAATTATGATACCTACTTTTTTTGTATTATCCAGACACCCTACGTGAACGACTACAGGACCTTCCCACACCTGAGCAGGCTGAGAGAGAAATCATCATGGTGGTACTAGAGAAGGACCCACAGTACGGCATCGGTAGGTACATGTACATTAAAATTGTAAATGTAGGTAAGGCCCAACCAATTTAATTTGTTGTTTCTCGGATTTTTTCAGAAAAAATATGAAGCGACAGGGCAAAAAAAAACAAACAAACAGGCCAAGGCACCCCATAATAGCGGGAAATGTTATATGAGCCATGAAGTGAACATACCAGGCTGGTTTATAATTGAAACAATAGATTTTGAACTTTTAATGAAACAAAATTGCATTGTTACATTGAAAAACTTTAAGACCTAGGAAGAAAAGGACTTTCTTCAACCATTAGGGCCAAAATATGTCTTTCATTGAGTATTTTGCAGTTAATTTAGAACCCCCCCCAATTTTTTTTTTTTGTCAAATCAGAAAAAAATGGAAAGGGTGATCCGAGAAGCAACAAATCAAATTGGTGTAGCCTAAAGTGTTTATCTTAAAGTTGTTGAATCAGATCTATTTTCTCTGACCCATACCTCTTCCCTCATGACCTTGATGCAGGTATCACCATAGTTGGAGGAGAGACAAGAGGTAAGCTGGACCTGGGACTGTTTATCAAGTCTGTGACACCAGGAGGACCTGCACACAGGGACGGCAGGCTCAGACCAGGTAAACACATCAGTCTTGTACACCCAGGGCTCCAAATGCTTTTTTCTGCATAACTGCACTGGTGTAGGTAACATGAGAATTTACCTGCACCATACAAATTTTATATGTAACACTCAGTATGGATCATACTTTAAAAACTGTTCAGATTTAATAAATAAAGGTCTTCTTCTGACCAGATTTGTCAGTTTTTTAGTCTGATAAAATGGCTTGAACACACAAACAAACAGTTGTCCAGCAACTGTCTTGAGGATATTTTATGTGCATATAACAGTAACATATAAAGTTAGACTGCCAAAACAAAAATCCCAAAGACTTGGACAAGAACTTGCGGTATTCAAAATGACCATAGTTATTTGATTCCCTATGCAAAATGTAATGATTGACAGCTGATGGCTGTGTGTCCTTCAGGTGACAGAATCATCTCTGTGAACGGGAGAAGTCTGGAGGGTGTGAACCACCAGGGGGTGGTGGAGATCATCAAACACTCTCCCAAACAGGTCCAGTTCATCGTCTCACAGGAGAAGTCTTACAGGGGTGAGCATTATTATGTTTACCGAAGGAAACCATATTGTTTTTGCTACATTTCTTCTTCTCCAAACAGTGACCTATGACCTGACTGAACCAGACTGTCTCTTACCATGGTAACTGGTGCTGGGTTACATCATGTTGCAATTTTATAGTAGGAGGGATTTAGACTCCTGCTGCATATTTTATGTGAATGTGTTTGAGTAAGAATTTACAGAGCAGACCATATGCGAAGGTAACCATTATGCATTTGCTTTGCAAATGTTACTTTTCTAGTCTTAAAAGTTTGTCTATGTTGGTAGAAGTTATCCTGAAGCAAGTCTAAACACTGTAATTTCCAAGACAAAAATTGGACTTACACAAATTTTCAACTGTATAATTCCAGTCTTTGTCTAGGAATGAGCAATCTATCACTTCAGTGATGTCATGTTATCATGAATCAAGTTCAAACACTCTAGTTTCCAAGACGAGAAATTGGACTTACACAAATTTTTGACTGTACAACTCCAGTCTTTGTCAAGGATTGAGCAATCCACCACTTCTGTGATGTCACGTTATGCAGATGACGTGACTCAGTGAACAGTGGATCATAATACAATATCAATAAAAACACACACACTTACCTACAGTATGATCTTACCCAGTGGTTGTAGTGCTAGCAGACTTAGACGCTAAGTAATAAAGCAATATGAATATTCTTGACTATTCATGTGTTGAGTTAAATGCGTCATGTACATGTAAACTCATAAGGCATAATATTGTTTTCTTCACAGACCAACACAATAGAACCCCACAGTCTGTGCAAAGGCCTTCTGCCACTGAAGACATGGATCCCATGGAAGTCAGTCAACCAATGAGACCTGCCAATCAAACTCCTCACCATGGCAACCACCACATGGATAGGCCTGCCAATCAAATCCCTCACCATGGCAACCAGAACCTGGACTACGAAAACATAGACATCAGCATGGATTCGCCATCCACGATGCACGGTTACGACAGACGACCCTCCGGAGGTCAGAGTTCAAGGTCGCACTCGCTACTTGGCTCTGCGAGGTCGCAAGGAAGGTCAGATGGTGACGACCAATCGTGGATAACGACTCCTGAGGCTTCTGATGATGAGGACGTTCTCCCGGATAACACCGGTGCAGGGAGGTACCAGCCATCCCAGTTTGCAGGACTCAGCAACCCGGCTTTTGAAGATGATGACAGGTTTGTATTACCAAAACTTGTTTCCTGTCGTATTTTGAGTATAACAAGTATCATTTTTTGATAGTTGGTTCAGTCTCACTGAGTCTGCCACTTATCATTGCCATTTTTCTCCTATTTTCCTTACTTTTGGTACTTTTTGACTTCAATCCTTTGCCCGAGTTATACCGAAAACACACAAAATAAAAATGGCACATACTGCTTTCTCTGCATAGCACTCAGCATTTTGACAGACTATGGGAGTCAAACTAACAGCACTTTTAGTAGACTTGTGCTGTGCTATAGTGATTTTACAACTGTATGGCCCAAGGGCTATTGAACAGCGATGGGTTCCACCCTATGCACCATGTATAGGTGTGGAAAGTAACTTTGACTTTTTGACTATTTTTAATGCCCAACAGAAGAGATTCGTGGACAGACGTGGATACAGCTGCAGTCGCCGCACAGAGTCAGCACAGGAACTCCACGGACGGCTTCACGTCCCCGGACATCCCGCAGCGGTCAGACGACACGGCGTTGCTTCACGAGGAGGCAGGGCCGTACCAGGCCAGTGTGGAGAAGAGGCCGTCCATGAGGCTCACACAGAACGACCTGAAGCCCGGGGACGTGTTCGAGGTGGCCCTGAGGAAGACTAGCAACAGTCTGGGGCTCAGTGTCACGGTAAGTCACCAACATCCAGGTTTATAATTGCTTTTGTTGAAAAGAAGATTAAGGTAACTGAATCCAGTTATGAATTACAAGTTATGTTCCCATTGGTGTGATTAGGAAGGACAAAATCAGTCTCAAATGTACTGTACATTTTGTATATACAGGTTCAAATCACTTTTTGGTAATTAGAATGCAATTATCGGATGGGACGTTAAAATGGAGGTCCCGTGTTTGAGAAGAGACACACCTCAAGCACGTTAAAGAACCCACGTGAGCGGAAGTGGAACAAACCATTATGGTCAAAAAAGGGGTAGGGAATTTTCCCGACCAGCCTCGTAACCCCTGCTTCTCCTAGTGGGTCAGTTAGTCCTCACTACTTGTGATGATGTTTCTGACTCAGGGAGAAGAGTTGCTGTTACAGTTACAGGCTAGCTCTATGCCTAGAAGTGGCCAAATGGCCTTGCATTGAGCGACACCGTTAAAAAAAAAAAAAGCCACTATGGTGTGTTCAAGTGAAGAGGTCTGATTTTCAACATGCAAATGAGGTGGCCAGTAACAGGGTAGAGCCCACTACACTTTTTTTTAGTATTCTTGAGAAATGTCTTGAAAAATGGCATGATTACAAAGGGAAATACTGACAGCAGAATCCTTTCTCTAGGGTGGCGTCAACACCAGTGTGAAGTATGGTGGGATCTATGTCAAGACTCTCTTTCCCAACGGGGCAGCTGATGTGGATGGCAGAGTGAGGATCGGTAAGGAAAAATTTTTCCTGTCAACTCCTTACACAGTGTAGTCGCAGACTGGCTTTATGTAACATTCTGTGCTGTAACTAATGGTTACTAGGGTGTTCGGCCCAGGGTACTTGGTTTGAATCTCCTGACATGCCCCAACTTTGAGCCTCTTTGAAAAACAACTTAGACAGATTTTCTCACTCAGTTGGAAATATGTGCCCAGCTTTGGTGTTTAGAAGACCCAGACTTTGATCACGCAAAGGAACCCTTTTGAAAAAGGGTAGGAACAGTCCAAATCCTGCTGTATTGAGTTGGTTATTCACTTTAAATCACCTGACTTGGCATGCCTGAGCAATAATTATCAACATGTTTGCGGGCATCAAAGGAAAGACAAGACAATCTGAACATATTTGATTTCATGTATAATAAGGCAAAACTGCAAGTCCTCTTAATGTATCGTCCATCTTTCTTCCTGCCTCCAAAGGTGACAGAGTGCTGAAGGTTAACGGGGTCAGCCTGACTAACGTGACCCACAAGCAGGCTGTGGAGGCCATGCGCAACTCACCACAGGTAGGAGCTTACCTCAATTGTGTGAGCACGCATAAAGCTATCCTGAATTTTAAGGTGCCGGTAACAATGATTTTTAGAAAACTGACTTTTAACAGGGTTTTGACTTGATGTAATTGTCTATTGTTTGTATTTGTATTAGAAGTCCAGGAATGTGTTGTACATGATTTCTCCAATACAAAATTGTTTTTTTTTTGTTGCAACTGTGTCTGCTTCTATCCCTTTTTATCTTTTGCTTTTTACCGAGTGGAAAACGTTTTTTAAGAACACTGCACTTTCAGCACCAAGGACAGTGCTGCCCTAACACATTGTTTCCGTGTTTGTCATCCTAATGACCTTTGTGCCTGCTTCTATACCTTTTTATCTTTGAATGTTCTACTTTTTACTGAGTGGAAACCCAGAACTTTCAGCACCAAGGACAGCATATTCTTAACACAGTCTTTCATGTTTGTCATCCTAGTGGCCTTTGTGTCTGCCTCTATCCCTTTTTATCTTTGAATATTCTACTATTTACAGAGTGGAAACCCTTGTTTTAAGAACACAGCACTTTCAGCACCAAGGACAGCATTTAATTCACACATTCTTTCATGTTTGTCATCCTAGTGGCCTTTGTGTCTGCTTCTGTCACCTTTTTATCTTTGAATGTTCTACTTTTTACCCAGTGGAAACCCTTGTTTTAAGAACATAGTACTTTCAGCACCAAGGACAGTGCTACCCTAACACATTGTTTCCGTGTTTGTCATCCTAATGGCCTTTGTGCCTGCTTCTATACCTTTTTATCTTTGAATGTTCTACTTTTTACCGAGTGGAAATAATTTTTAAGAACACAGCACTTTCAGCACCAAGGACAGCACTTTCGTCACATATTTTTTCATGCTTGTCATCCTAATGGCCTTTGTGTCTGCTTCTATCCCTTTTTATCTTTGATTGTGCTACTTTTTACCGAGTGGAAACCCTTTTTTAAGCACACAGCACTTTCAGCACCAAGGACAGCATTGTCTTCTATCCCCTTTTTATCTTTGATTGTTCTGCTATTTACCAAGTGGAAACCCTTTTTTAAGAACACAACACTTTCAGAACCAAGGACAGTGCTGCCCTAACATATTCTTTTTGCTTTTCATAGGTAACAACCCTGTTAATAGAGAGGGGTGTACCACCAGGTAGTGGAGACAAGTCTGAAACATCGTCCACACACCAGGAGGAGCCTGAAGAGGTATCAATTAATCAGTCAATCAATCAATCAATGAAGTAATATATCAATTAATTGGTTTATTGATCAATACACACTGCAGCTAAAGGGTAAATTGTGTATAGCGGTTCATAGCAACTGGTTTGAATTGAATTGAATAAAAATTTCTTCACTCACCACCAAGACAGATTTTTTCGGATTGATGTTATCAATATGAACCAGCTTTAAAGCTACTATAAGACTTACCAGCAATGGGATTTTCCTCTATGATGATAATGGGAAAAACGCATTGTTAAAGCCATCACAAATGATTCATACGATAGGGTTAAATGAGCGTACATGTACCTCGATAAATTGCAATAGCTGACTTGACCTAAACATTTACCTGGAATCATTCAGCAAGTATGCCGTAATGCTATTGTGGATGCAATGTACGTCGTTTGTGACCTGGGCTAAAATGTATGTCGTGTGTTTGTCCACAGGTCCTGCCGACCTCCCATGACCCTGAGGAAGAGGAGGACTTCAGCAGGAGTCTGTCCCCTGACCCCATGAGCCTGGCCTCTACCTCCATGATGAGTGGTACAGTCCTGACCCCCACCCCTGAGGAGGAGGAGGAGGGGGAGGGGGGACGCACCAGTCCTCCCGACACCCCTCCCCCCGAGTACCCCTTTGTCACAGATGGTAAGACACCAACAGTGAAGAATTTATTTGTTGATGTACTCTGTTGGCAAGAACACAGCATGTATAGCAGAATGCAATACACCTTCCCGAAACCTGGATTTTTACACAGTTTTTCTTTGGATTTTTGGTCAACGTTTCATCAGAATTTTGTCCATTGCGGACAATATCTTTACCAACACAACATTTGAAAGCTATAGATGGGAGGTCATTCTACGTTCTGCTGAAGTGCAATGCATAATACATTATGGGTTTCGTGAAAATTTTATTTTTATTGTTGAATCTGGTGCTTTTTTACAGTTTAGAGGAAGAATATACATGTAGTACCTTTGTTCGCGTGTTTATAAGTATTTTTGATTTAAGTACTTGTTTTGGGGATAACATATGAAGTTTGTCCATTGTTCAGTCAGACATACACTGATTGGCTTTTAGATTTTGTTATGTGTTTCTACATTTTGAAATACTTAAAACTTTTAGTGTTATGTCTAGACTCTAATGTATGATTAAATTATGAAATGTTACCCTTTTTACCACAGACAACACCTTCACAGTAGATCTCAACAAAAGCACCACCGGCCTGGGGCTGAGTATCCAGGGCGGTAAGGATGCACACCCCGACCCCCAGTTTTGCATTCCTCGCATCAAGAAGCTGTTTCCCGGGCAACCGGCCGCGGAGAGTGGAAGGTTAGAGGTCGGGGACGTCATCCTGAAGGTCAACGGAAGGGAACTCCAGTGTCTAAAACACAGTGTAGGTTTTCTTTTCCGTGTTTTAGAGCACAACTTTGATTTTCTGTCTGATATCACGGCAGCCGGTTTCTTACTCCACCTTCACATTAGAGGCAGAATGAGCCGGATTGACCATTGTATATTCCTGGACAATTGTCTTTCCTTTAATGCCCACAATCATCCGATTCAACTTGATCATTCTGGCATGCCAATTCTTGGCAAGAATTTTGTACCATTGCACACTGGGGCATGCCCCTACTCTTTTTTGAAAGGTGTGGTGGGTTCTTTAACATGCGTGGAGTGTGGCTCTCCCCAAATGCGGGACCTCCATTTAACGTCCTATCCAAGGGACGTCCCTAACCAAAGCTAGGTACTCATATACACCTGAGTAAAGAGAGGAAAGTCATGTTAAGTGCCTTTCCCAAGGGCACAAGATCGGTGACATGGGTGGGGATCGAACCCAGGACCTCTTGGCCCTGAGCCGAACACGCTACCGCTGCGCCACATGACCCCACATTTGACATGCACTCTAGAAATTCTCAGTGCATTCCAGATACAAATGCCCATTCTTAAACCTGGCCTAAATGTTTCGGTCATGCTCTAACCTTTCCGCATTCTGGCTAATCCCACCTCAAGTGTGAAAGGTGTATTACAAGCAAGGGTTTTCTAAAATTTTTGTGGTCAATTCTTTGTTCTGTTTGGTTCTGCTTGGCTCCTGTTGATTGGGAATGAATACTTTTCAGGAGATAGTTGCTCTGCTGAGATCATCACCCCCTCAGGTACACCTGTCCATCTGTAGACCTGAGCCTGGAACACTACCTGAGGTCTCACCTGCTGTAAGTATACTTCTCTCACCTGTACATGTCAGTTAAATCTATTTCAATTTGTATAGAAAGGTCTAGGCATTGCCTGAATCTGGTCAGACTAGCTGCTACTGAACTTCAGCCTACCTCGGTTGGTTGGTGGTCGGGGACGGTTCTGATTTTGCGGCTGGGGCTTTGCCAGTGTACATGTAACTGCTACACACCTGATTTACATTCATAGATTTTTATGTTTAAAGATCTGAAAATTGAATGTTGTTCCCTTTGAAGTCAATCCAGTACCACACTGTGACAGATGAGTAGTTATAGTGATTTTGACTTAAGTTATTCTTGAAGTGATTTTCAGTCAGTAATTCTTTCAGCTGGAGAACAGTTTTAGTTTTTCAATACACAGGCATAGACTGTATTTTGAATTCAGATGAATTTTCTTGCTAATTTTTGTTCCTTGCATTCCCAGAGCTTGCCCACATCCCCCACCCCTGACATGCTGGCACAGTACGGCGCTCCTCTGTCACCTACCATAGAGGAGGACACACAGGAGTCCTCCACAGGTGAGCTGTTTATTTTCATGGTTCATGTTTACTAATACTACAATCATGTATTTATGGCCTCGAATGGCTTAGTGGCTAGGATAGCAAACACGAGATTGAGAGGATGTAATCCTGGGCATTCCTGGCTAGATGTTGTGTCTTTGTAAAAGGCACTTAACATGAAGTACATGACACTCCACCCATGTGTTAAATAGGTACCTTGCAATTGGTTGGTAATGTAAAAGGTGGTGGAAGAAGAGGGATGGGCTCTACCTTCCATTAATTTGCTCTAGACATGAAGATCAACTGCCCTCAAAAAGGTTATAGAACTAAACAATGTACCTTTACCTTTGAATTCTGGCAAAGAGGAAAACAAGAAAGGAAAATTTTTTTTCTTCAAATGGAAAGAAATAAACAATAAGATAGTTCAGATTTTCTGAAAGCCCTTTTGTTTTGTTACCCTCAGTTGGACCACTGTCATCGTCTACACCAGCTGACTTCCCCACTCAGAGCCTCTCATCACCAGGGTTACAGTCACCTGATCATGATAACAGCCAATCAGTGTCCAGCCCCACGTCACCTGACCCAACTGACAGTGAAGAGCTCCAATCAGGGGTTAGCATAATCTTTGCTTTGCTTCGGGTTTCCGGAAAAGGCTGTGCTGTGCGCTTTGCTTCATTGAAAGCTTGAATGTTTTTGTTTTGGAATTGAAAGTGCTTCCTTTTTCATGTCAAAATAGCATTAGGATGTACACTGTAGCGTGCAATAATTGGATAATTTGTCAGTTGCATCCAATTTTGTTGAAATTTTGCTAGAAATTCCAGCAAAAACATTTGAAAGTGTGAATTTCATAATTACTTATTAAGTAAATACATGTAGTGTTACAATGCACATGTTTGAAACTTTGAGCAGATTTTCTGTAGTTCTTATTCCTTTGCCCTCTATCCAGGAAATTGAAGTGACCCTCACCAAGAGCTCAACAGGGGGGTTAGGGTTCACAGTGGCGGGGGGTGCAGACACAGGGGGGTGTTATGTTAAGGGGGTGGTGCAGGATCCCGCCAAGGCCGATGGCAGACTGAGACCAGGGGACAGGCTTATGAAGGTGAGATGATCCCAATGGTCTTGACTTTCTGTAAATTTTGAAATTATTTCATAATTCAAATTTTGAAATTATTTCTTAATCAGAGGCTGTAAGAGATTGCAGACTTCAACCATTATCCATACTTTTTTTGCAACCCTAATCCTATAAAAATAGCATCACTGAGGATGTATGATAATTGTAACATGCATGTTACTGATAGGTTTATTTTGGGAATCATTTAAACACACACACACACAGACAAGTGGTGTACAGAATGTATGCAATGTAATGGAATGGAACGAAACAGAAGGAAATAGAAATGAAAAGTAAAGTGCAATTATAAATGAAAAAAAAAGAAAAAGTTCCATTTTGCTCTATTTCATTCCAGTTCACTCCATTTTGTTCCATCATGATTGTTATTCCGTTTAGCACTCTTTGTACACCCGAAACAAGTAGACACACAGCAGACACACATTCTAACATTATGTTTCTCCAATACCTCCCCAGGTGAATGGCCAGGATGTGTCGGACATGAGCCACTCTGACGCCGTGAGTCTGCTACGCTCCACGCCGCAGACCGTCACCATCAGGGTGTACCGCAGGCCTGAGTTCGAACAGCCTGCCCCCCTCCCACCCTACACTCTCCCTACTGTCACTCTGATCAGGAACAGCACAGGGCTATTAGGTTTGTGAGCCGTTAGTTTGTATATGTTGGAAGATGTACAATTTTTAGTGCGATGTCATGTTTGAGTTTTTCACAAAACTACTATTAAGCGTAACCAAGTCATCCGGCAGCTTGCTTCAAGCATCCCAACCGGAACCAGCACGTCTCCCTTGATATGGATCTGCTGGGGAAGATGGATACCCAAGTGTGTGGGTCTCAGATTCGCAACCTGTTATCCACCTTAACCAAATCCACGCGAAGGCCACCGTGTCAACTGTAACCCTCACTCAGGTGTAGGGACTGACACGGTCATCCTACTGAGAAAGTCTGTATCATTCTGTATATCTGTACATGAAGCTGTATCCGATTGCAAATAAAGATCACGAGTGATTGCTATAGTTATTAGATAAACTATTAAAAAGAGAATTTGTTTTTAATCTGTACATCCTTCCCAAAGTGCAGAAGTACGAAGTTGTCCTGTTGTCAGTTCCCAGTTGTGTAGTAGGCCTTACAAAGAGATTTTGTGAATAAATACTGGTGTCCAGGAGACCTAATATATAGTTTGAACAGCCTGCCCCCCTCCCACACTGTGATTTCTGGTACTATTTGAGTTTCCCGTTGGCAGGTCTGAACCTGACTGGAGGGGTGGGCTCCCCACAAGAATCCATCTACGTCGGCGAGATCGTCCCTGACCTCCCCGCAGACCAAGATGGTAGCATCCACCTGGGTGACAAGGTGTGTATGATATATCTCTTTCACTGATTAGTCAGCCTAAACTGTTGATCATCCTGATTGGTCAGCCTAAACTGTTGATCATCCTGATTGGTCAGCCTAAACTGTTGATCATCCAGATTGGTCAGCCTAAACTGTTGATCATCCTAATTAGGTAATCTAAACTGGTCGTCCAGATTGGTCAGTCTAAAACTGCCCTTCATGTGCCAAGAGCTGCTTATACAAACAACTCTAATCCCTGCATATGATCTAACGCATGTTGTTTAAAGCTATCTAATTTGCTAATGCGCCTACCTAATGAAGTGGCCACTTTAAAATGCTTAAAATTTATTCTTCGAGGATATTGTATGTATAAGAGTTGTTGCACTGCGTCTACCTTGAAAATTTGTCTTTCTTTGGAAGCATAATTTCATTTGACAATATGAACCTTTTTTCTTCTGTTATAAGGTCCACTACATCGGGGACCAGAGCATGTTGGGACTGTCGTCAGAGTTGGCACAGGCAATTCTCGATGCGGCAGGACCTGAAGTTGAGATTAAGGCAACCAGGTAGGTTTGCTAAATACAGTTAGGACCCTTGTAACTTGCCTTGGGACATGCCTACAGTACAGATCTCGACTAACTTCTTCTGTTCCAAACACTAACCTCTGACCTGGCCAATGACATGATTTGTTGACGTCTGTCACCATGGTGACTGGTGTTGGGTTACATAATGTTGCAATTTCATGGTCTGCTCTACTCCTGTCACCATATACTCGTAGTACATGTATGTGAATGTGTTTGAGTAAAAATTAACAGGACAGACCATGTCCGAAGGTAAACATTATGCATTTGCTTTGCAAATGTTACTTCTCTAGTTTTCTTTAAATTTCCTTTTTCATATTTCTGTAGGAATGGCAGACCTGTTCATCAGCTGGAAGATGATGACGTACTGACTCCCCGCTCCCCGACAACCACGCCCCAGCCCCGCCCGACGACGCAACCTCGCGCGTCCATCCGGTCTCTGAGTTCGGACTCTGAACCGGAGCGCGGCATGGAAGCGATATCGTCTCCCGCCATCCCCGTATCCCCCCTCCCGCTCACCGATTCTAGCACGGAAAACGAAAGTCCGGAACATGGACCACCTTCGCAGCTGTATACTCCAGAGGTACATCACTGGTGTCAAACTGTAGTGTGAGACCTAGGTGGAACTGTGATATGAGACTGTGTGAATGTTCCAGAATGATGTAGCAAATGGGTGGAAATAGTGTGTAGTGCTTAGAGTCAGTCAGGTCCACATTGACATTGTTCTGTTAGGCTTAAAGCTACATTGTAGTTGAATGGGGTACGTTCTGTAAGAGACATAGGCAAGGATCCAACCATTTTTGGAAGTGCTTCGAAGAGATTGCCTTCCTTTTTTGGGAGCTGCAAGTACGAAGACAGCGAAGGAGGGGCCTGGCCTCTTACACTAGATAAATCTACATTCATGATATACAAAGTTGCAACCCAGAGTATCTGCATTTTGAAGAATGACTGAACAGAGTAGTGACACTGACTACTACCTGTTGTTTTTTATAATAACATGCTTTAACAACCTGACATGTACTGACGAGTTGCACTAAAACCTTTTCCATCATTATAACACCATTCACAGTGTCATTTATGCTTATTATTAGCACATCCCTTAAAGCTTATAGAGGGCTCGAAATACATTGTACATTGTACTTTTTTCTGTATACCTGCACCGGTGTAGGTAACATCACACCAGTGCAGGTAACATAAAAAATAAGACAATTTTTACCTGCATTACTCATAAATTACGATGTCTGGATCATACTAAAAACTTTTGACATCCAATTTCTTCTATACTTCATACGTGGTTATAGTCATGCAAATAAAAATCCAACTCCACATACAAAATTATATAAACCCTACATTAACCAGTGCAAGTTAGGTGTAGGTAGACATGAAAAACACCTGCACAGCTACAATTTACCTGCACTAACCTGCATATGCAGGTGGTATTTCGAGCCCTGCCTTTTAGAAACCTTAGTTGTTTGTCATCACAATTTGCATTCTTTGTGTTGCACTTAGTAATACTAGTTACCTTCGCCAAGAAGGTTATGTTTTCGTTGGCGTTCGTGTGTCTGTGTGTGTGTGTGTGTGTGTCAACACAATAACTCAAGAAGGCTACGATGAATTGTCTTTATATTTGGTAGGTGGGTAGGTCTTGTTGAGACCTGGAACTGATTAGATTTTGGACCCCCTGGCGGCTTGATATGGTACTGCAGCTGAACTTCCAGTTTTGATATCTCGTGATCTGGGCATGGTAGGGTCACTAAATTTGAATGGTAGGTAGCTCTTTGGCTGGGAAAGAAGTGACATGGGCTTGGACCCCCTAGCGGCTTGTTCTGGAACTGCAGAAGCATTCGTTGAAAAATATTCGAAGGAGGATAACTCAAGAACCGATTGACGGATCATCATGATTTTTGGTATGTGGGTACCTTAAAAGTTAAAGAATGCTTGACATGAAAATGATAGTTATGCAAATCAGCAGCTAATTAGCATAATTAATGAGGAAATGCTATAAATCTGCTACCTTCCATGATATGATTATTCAAACGTGTGGCATGTGTAATTGTGAAGAAGAACATTGGCAGGTAGTGATCAATGCAAATGAATGCCTAATTTGCATAATTAATGCGAATCGTCAACATTCATCAAGGCCTAAGGGTAACATCATTTGGCGAAGGTATGAGATCATGGAACTCTAGTATTACGTTTCATTTTGTTTGCAACCCACAGTTTTATTCCATCACTTGTTTTGCACTTCTTGTTTTGCACTTCTGTGTTCTGTTCCCACAGTGTGACACTGATGACCGTTTCCCTGACAACAGTTTCCTTGACAACGGTTTCCTTGACAACCATTTCTCTGACACTAACACACCCATCCAGTCTCCTAAGCCGCCAGTGGTGAGATGCTTGGGTTCTGTGAATTAAAGGACCTTCAGTTCTATAACATTAACAGTCATGTACATACTATACAATTATGTTGTGAGCTCTTTTTGTGTAAGGGGAGTGACATTATTACTAGGAATTAATGATTATAAAAGTCAAACAAAACCTTGAAACCAATACCATTTCTCTGGTTATGATAATAAAGGGTTAATGCCCCGACCCGAGGTGTATATGGTGAGATAATCCGTGGTCGGGTGCGATAACCACCGAATAAACCACCGAGTGAAATGAGCAACAGGACAAATTTTGAAAATGTCAGACATTTCAGGTACATTTTTGTACATGGGTCCAAAAAACACGTAATGAATGCTACCTGAAATGTCTAACCATTTTCAAAATCTATCCACTTGAGTATCTTTTACTTGAGTATTACTGTTACTTGGATATTTCTCTTGTTAGGCAAAGGTGACGAAAAATGCAATCAAGATGGTACAGAATATCTACATGTATAATACTAATGCCATTATCACCCCTTTTTCAGAGTGGCGTGCTCCGTCTGGAGCTGGAGAAGCCCAGCGGCGGGGGCCTTGGATTCTCGCTGGTGGGGGGTGAGAAGGGTGGCAGCACGGGGATTTTTATCAAAACCATCACGCCTGGCAGCGTGGCTGACAAGGACGGCAGGGTCAAGGTCGGAGACAGGCTCTTACAGGTAAGTCAGAGGGCAAGGGTTAGAGTTCAGAGTTTACAGTCAGCTTTCAATTGGCATATTATCAGATGATGGTTTGAAGGTCACATTTTTTAATGACTTTTTACATGTACAATGTTTGGGGTAAGGAAGTACCTGTTAGCTTGCAAGCATAATATATATTTATTAGGCCACACCAATTTAGTTTGTTGGTTCTCGGATTTTTTCAGAAAAAATATGAAGCGACAGGGCGAAAAAAAATAAAAATAAAAACAGGTCTAGGCATCCTATTCTCACCTTTCTCACCCTGACGCCTTTAGGCCTTAGGCCTGTAAGTTGTCAGCCTCTTGGTCAGTCTTTTCCACTCTGTTCTATCTTCAGCTATTTCTTTAACTACTCGGAAGTCTGGCTCTTCTCTTCTGGTGATTTCAATGATCTGGTCCAACCATCTTTTTCTTGGCCTGCCGGCTGGTCTTTTCTTTTTGGGTTTCCAATTAAAGATTCTCTTCACATCCCTATCTTCCGGCATCCTGTGTAGGTGTCCAAACCATCTCAGTTGGTTTCTTTCCACAATGGAGAGTACTGACTCAACTGAAAGTGCTCCACGGATGATGTCATTCCTGATTTTGTCTCTTTTTGTGACACCATAGATGAGTCGTAACACTCGCATTTCAGTAGCTTGTATCCTGCTTTTTAGTTTTTGAGGCATCCTATTATAGTCCCAAATGCTTTGAATGGAGCCATGAAGTCAACACAAAAGGCTGGGATAAAATTTGAAACAATGAATTTTGAACTTTTAACCAAACCACTGCATTAAAAGATTGAAAAACTGTAAAAACTAGGAAGAAAAGGACTTTCCTCAACTGTTGGGAGCAAAATATGAGCATTTTTTAGTTGATTCTGAACCAGAACCTTTTTTTTTTTGCAAATCAGAAAAAAAATGAAGAGGCGAATCCGAGAACCAACAAATTAAATTGGTGTGGCCTTAGATGTAAAGATATTGAGATATGTTAAAATATCAAACAATGAAAATATTAGAAAGATAGAGATGAGAAGTTACGGTAAGTCAGGATTGGTAAAGATGAGGGCAAAATTGTACTGCCTTGAAATATTTGCATTCTAAAAGTGCTATCTAATGAAAGATTTACATTCTAAAAGTGCTTCTGTACAATGTACATGTATATGTATCTACTGTCAGCAGTGTACACCAGTGGGCAACCTATGGCAAAAATTAAGTTGCCCATCAAAATTTTAGGTTGCCCCACCTACATTGTATACATGTAAGTTACTACTTTCCTCAAATTAAGTATTTGAGACATACATACGCCTTTGACAATATTTCTAACAGCCTTTAGTTAACTGATACTAGTAATAGCCATTAATACCTAAAATTAAAAAGCATCTGCCCGATACAGTGGTGCAAGCCAAGTGGGCATGATTTTTTTTTGGCGGGGGGCATTCTTCACATTCAGGTAGCACACTAGTACTGGGCTACCAAGGTTCAAAAATAGGTTGCCCCAAGTAAAATTTAGTTGCCCGGGGCAACTGGGCAACCAGGTATTTTGCACGCTGTGTCAGTTTCTGTAATAAGTTACTAATAACCCATTCCTTCTGCTTTTCACAGATCAATGGGGAGAGTCTGATCGGGTTGTCCCACAGTAAAGCCGTGGCCATCCTGCGCAAGGCCAAGGGCAACGTGCAGCTGGCCGTGTCACGCGCCTCGCCCTCGCGCCCCAGCAGCCGCTTCAACGAGAAGCAGGCGGAGCGTATGAGCGAGACGGAGCTGCTGCAGCACCTGGTGAAGCGTGACAGCACGCCCATGCTGCTCCGCGACGAACAGGACGGCTCCAAGAGGGCGACACCCGTCACTGACAAAGGTGGGGTCAAAGTTGGAGGGTCAGCTATAGCTTCTAAATAAGAGCACATCGGCAGAACGCACTGAACCTCCGAACATCTCGTATTCGTGCATATAAGGTTAACATCCCGTCTGTAGTTTCCAAATGTTATGTTGGTTAAAATATCGTCTGCAACAGGCAAAACTCTGATGCAACGTTGACCAAAAATCCAACAAAAAACGTGAAAGATCTGTTTTTATTTGCGCAAACCCTGATCTTTGCAGTTTGATAATAGTTTTTCGTGTACATACATGCACAGAACATAGAAATAGAAAAAGATGACAAAGAGAAGTTGATGAAAATTTAGTGGTCTCTATTATAATAATGATAGTTTGTCCTTTCAATGGAAATCTTCATATATTGAAATGGTTGGGCGATGTACATTAGACTTGTTGGTAATGCATTATGGAAACAATATTGTGCAGTCAGACCCAGACTGGTTTAATAATCATTTTTTCTCCTCTGCTACTTGTGAACAGCCAAACAGGCTCCGGCTGAAACTGTCACTCCTAAACCTGCTCAAAGTAAGTTGGTTTCTCTGGTGCCCATACAGCTCAGCGGTGGTGGCTTTGAGGGAGCTTTCAGTGCAATATTCATGCTTTGCTTCACAAGCCATTCCAGCTTTGTAGCACATTTTGCACTAATTGCAGTATTGTATTGCTGTTACAGTATTTGTATCTGTATAGCCGGTATAACCGCCTTTCGGCGTAACAGCAGCTTCGCAGGCACGTGACATGGCGGCAGCTGGCTACATTACACCAATCGACTTGTTACACCTAGCCCTTGGACATCTAACTCTCTAGACATTGTTGAAAGCTATCTAATGACAATGCCCCTACTGTACTTGGTGACAGCGAGTTCCACTCTGCGGTAGTTCTAGGAAAGAATGAATTCTTGAATGCCTCAATCCTTGGTTGATAACTCTGGTACTTGAAGGCATGGGTATTTCTTGTTCTCTTCTGGGCTGGTATTAGGTACTTTGTGATTGGGACGTCCACTATTAGTCATTTTGTAGTCATTAGTCAGTCAGTAGCATTAAGAAAAGTGGAAGTCATAAACAAAAGATGTAGCATGCTGTAACTTCTGCCTACTAGACTAGTAGACATTTTGGTCTGAAACTATTTATTTATTGCAGAAGAGGAATCTGAAGCCATCAAGTCCCTGATTGACTCGGTGCGACCCGGGGCCCAGCATGGGTCGTCCACCCCGACCCCACCACCCAGGTCCTTCTCCCTGGGGCTGACAGGCAGCTGGCAGACAGATGAGGAGGACACAGGTAGGGAAAAACTTACCGAGAGTCTGTCTTTTTCAGGACTCAACCCAGCATGGGTCATTTTTTGTACCCACCTTTTAGCTGTATGTAATGGGTGGGTCGTCCTCCCCAACCCTGGCACCCACGTACTCCTCCCTGGGGCTGACTGGCAGCTGGCAAACAGATGAGGAGGATACAGGTAGTGAGAAACTGGGTCTATCTTTCTCAGGACTTAACCCAGCATGGGTCTTTTTTTATACCCACTTAGCTGTGTGCACAAGGGGTGTAATATGGGTTTTCCACACCAACCCACATCCTACCTGGAGCTGACTGACTGGCAAACATGATGATGAGGGTACAGGTAGTGAAAAACTAGGTCTGTTTCATGGTACAATGTGGGTCATTTCTTACAGTACAGATCTCGGGATAAGCATCAAGTCCCGCGGGAGATCCCGCGGGAGTTTGCGGGATATCACGCGGGAGTTTGCGGGATCTTCCGCGGGAGTTTGCGGGATCTCCTGCGGGAGTTTGCGGATCTCCTGCGGGATTTTTCGGGATATTCCGCGGTACGAAATCCTCTCCCGCAACCCCGATCTTCGGTGTGAGACCTTAGGTTTCCGAAGGGCCGGCGCCGCTGTTACTTGAAGTTGAACCGCGTTGACTACAGATTTTTACGCAGACGATGCGTGCATGTTTTAGTATGTTTTCAATGCATGCAAATAACAGTAGAGCAAATAGTATTTTTAACCAAACATTTCTTTTTTCTAATATCGGAAAGCTGATGGCTTAATAAGGTACAGAACGATAACAAAGTAATACAACCTTCTTGAACAAGTTTTGTGTCCGGCCTTGCGACGTGGACGGCTTTATTTTGATGTCACCCGACCTGCGCTATTTCAGATATAATTTTTAAAAAATCTAACGCATCGACGTGCCAAATCGCCACCCGAGTTCTTTATTTTTCTCCTAGATAGGGGAGGTTGACGTATGGAGTTACGGAAGAGAGATTAAACATCGTGTAAAACAAGGGGGCGAAGCATAATTCAAGAGTTCTTTACGCCTCAAACTTTGATACATTTCGTGCGCCACGCAGTGTTCAGGGCCTGCATGGGGGTTACTGATTACGAATTACGCAAAATTTTCGCTATAAAGTTAAAGTTTCATAGCTGATTACGACTTTTACGCTTTGCGGCAAATGTACTGATTGCGAATTACGTTGATTTTTGGGAAGGTTGCCTTCGGTTTACGAAGACAATGAATAAAAAAACGCCTGATTACGCCTTACGAAAAAGGGCATGCAGACCCCCAGTGTTGGGCCGGGCGTTCCCACGCCGCGTCGCCATAGAAACCGCACGTCGCCAGCAGCGGCGGCGGCGCTGGCAGACTCCCCGGCGCCGACTGACCACGTGGCGTTCTGGCGCGCCAATCACAGCGCGCAGATGGGGACCCGCCCACCAGCCGGCCCGCGAATTCAAAGAGTTGAGTCAGATGCACCGCCCCACAGAAACACCGCCTGACGATTGTTATACGTACGTCGGATTGTGGCTTCTTTTTCCGCCTTGCACGGCCGGCATTCGACATTGTAATTTTCTTATATCCCAATTTCATCCCAAAACAACGTTTTTCACATGTGAGGAGGCTAGTTCCATAGAGTGTACCGAGTGAATTTCAAGTTTTATGGTCTGAGAACGAATTAATTTCCGTAAAATTTATCATAAACACGTTTAGTTCGGGTTCTCCCGTGTTTATTTATTTTTCGGGTTCTCCCGTGTCTTGGACGTGCGCTATCGACTCCGTTTTCATCTAGTTGGCTGACCCTGCAGCTGACAGAAGTAGAATGTTTTCCTACCGAAAGAAACTTTGCCAGCCGTGTGGAAGTACTTGCTCCTTGCTTTCAGGGTGATAGTAATCTATCGAAATTAATTATGGACATGGTCGTTGTTGATGCAAGAGTTTTTGTGGAGGGGGGAGACGCACGCCCCGGGATTTTGACGGGCAGACTTTTAATTGTCGCAATTCTTAATACTAATACGGAGACCTCTTGACGCAAGCTACCATGAGAAGACAACAGCTACAAGATTATGAAACACAACAACCACAAACTACTGCCGGTACGCCTCATAATTTTTATTTCTTGGTAACAATCTTGCCGAATTTACCGGAGACGGAGGGATTACTACACGTTACATTGTATTCATCCACGGTAGTTTCTTAAAGTTTGCGCTGAACAATAGCTTTGAAAAAAAAGTAGCAGTTTTATAATAACTATGACCGCGTGAGAAATACCTTATACACATTATTTTCGTACATTCTTATGCTTCAACACCATTAAAATTGTAGCAAAATTGTAGCAAAGTTGACTGGCGTCAGACTCCAGATCAGCACAGATCGCCCGGCACAGATCGCCCGGCAGGACGTAAAAATAAACATTTGGCACGCCGCCATCGCCGTTCCGAGCCGCGGTAGACTTCGGGGTCTCGCACCAAGTTTTTTCGCTACGCGGTACGCGGGACACGACAGGCCTCCCGAAAGAATACCGCGGGATATCCCGCAATCTCCCGCGTGATATCCCGCAAACTCCCGCGGGATATCCCGCAGTCTCCCGCGTGATATCCCGCAAACTCCCGCGGGATATCCCGCAAAATCCCGAATCCCGATGATGCTTATCCCGCGATCTGTACTGTATCTGTAACCTGGGTCTCACCCCAACCCCACCTCCCACATCCCTCCCTGGGTCTGACACACAGACAGATGAAAAAGATACAGGTAAGGAGAATCTGGGTCAGGAGTCAACCCACTGTGGGTCATTTTTTATATCCCAGGCTACTTCTGGGCCCTTGTATCCAGGAGCCCATTGTTAAGGGATCTATAATTATTTGTACAAGATTAAGTACATGTAAATAAAATGTGATTTTTCTACCCCTGTGCCTACTCTGGAAAGCCAAAGTTGATAAGTCTGTCATCACGTTGGAAGGGGACACAACATCTGAATCAGATGCACAACCAAGTGAGTTTGAACTATATGGTGACTATGAACGATCTGTCTTTCTGTTGTTTCCATACATGCTTACATGTAGTTGATTTTGTTTAGTGTTTAGGTCTCCATCACTGTTCAAAGTCCATACAAAAATAATACTAACAGCAATTACTATAACAAAGGAAATATACACTGAGTACACTGTCTTAGAGTATCAAAGAAGTACTGTGTGTTTATTTTTCTTCCCACTTGTTGCATGGTGCAGTTCTAATAATTGTACATATTTGTATTATTACATCATGTTAAATATTGCCTCCTAGTTTGTTGTTTGTTATTACGGTGCATCAGTATTGGACAAATATAGTGAAATTGAAACTAGGTTGATCTTGCCTTTTGTCTTTGTAACAAATGTAACAAAAGACTCTAAGGATTCACTCAAGGATAGAGAAGAGAAAGTGGAAAGGGAAAGGACTTCAGAAGTTGCTTCATCAGAGAGTGAGTTTGGAACAGGATTTCCTACATTTGTACTTCAAATCAGTTTCTATGGTTTGACTGTCTTTATGGTGACTTGGGATGTGTGTATTTGGCATCTCAACATATAATTTCTTGATCTCTTTTCTTGCTTGGCGTACATTGCACGGAAATTGTAGCCCAAGAGTCTGAAGTTTCCTTGGCAACTTCCATTGCTGCAACACAACAGAGTAAGGCAACAAACTACTGTTACAGTAACAGTTTTTGCAAATAATTTGACCTTGGCTTTGTTCTTCTTTTCTGTACATGAGTTCATGTCTCTTGTATGCTTGTTTTTTTCAAGGATACATTATCAGTTTGCTTCTACGTTCCGATGCCTTCCCGACAAGTCAGTTCTGGCGACGATACTGCCATTTAGTCCGCAGACCATAAATAGGTCACCTCTTGGTTTTTTTTATCCTAGACATGTACATTGTATTTTAGATCTATGTATATTGTGTTGTTGTCTATGGGCTCTGCCAGATTTAAACAATAAATAAATAAATAAATACATACGTCATGCACATAAGATTGTAGCTGTACATGTATGTCCAAAGTAGCGTACATTTCTGGAAAAACAGTGTGTTAGAGTTTTATGAATGATGGATTGTGTTTTTCTTACTTTGCCTTTACTTGGAAAGTTGAACACCAGCAAGAAGTGGAACAGAGTGCTTGTAAGTTGGTTTTCAATGGAACATCTATTTTTGCCTAAGACATTAACTTCTTTACTATGTGGCCATATAACATCCGTGTCCATAATATCACCAGGGTCCATAATATTGCCACCTTGAGAAATAGTGTGCTTAAGATATTTTTTACTGCAACATACTTTTGGTATGCACTCCTGCACACCTCAAATGTACATACCTAGGGTATGTTGCAGTAAAAATATATTAAGCACACTTTTTCTCAAGGTGGCGATATTATGGACTATGGTGATATTATAGACACAGATGTTACATGTACTTTTTTGTGAGTTGAGGTGCTATTTGTGTGTTTGCTACCCTGGGTGATGACATGTTATGTGTGTTCTGACTTGTCTTGACGACTTCTTCTGTACTTTCTGTTGTAAGTTGAGAGTAAGGAGGCCGTCCTATCCTTCCAGGATGTGGAGATGTCATCTTCAGTCTTTCAGGGTCTATGTGAGTCCACGGTTGGAAGAAATACATGCCGTTTGTCACTCACTGCCTGATTTTTTTCACCAGCTTGGCTGTTGTTGTTGAATGTTGAAGCAATCACCCACCCACCCACAGGGCTCGAAACTCATATTTTGGGAATAGGTGCACTGGTGCACCCAACCTAAAAAATTAGGTGCACAAAAAGTTTTTGGGGTGCACCATATAAAACAAAAATATAAAACAAAACCTAATTTAATATAGATCTTACTGCTCCTGTTCTGAGCTTGAATCGGAGCTAACTTCAAAACCTTAAACAAGTACTACAACAAAGATTTTATTATTTTTCTGACACTTAGATGCCAAGAATATCCTGTATACTATTATACATTTAATATGTGCAAAAATACCTACCAAAATATTTGGGTGCACTGGTGCACCCACAGAAAAAAATTGGGTGCACAGCTCCAATTTTGGGTGCACTAAGGTGCACATGCACCCAGTATTTCGAGCCCTGACCCATAATTACTCACCTGTTGCTGTTTAAATCTCACCGTAAAAATCACAGCAGACAGCTTGTTAAGAGCTCACTTAGTAGTTGATTTTGATTGTTACTGCGTGGAGGAGGTCAATGACCTCCAATGGAGTATTGTGATCAGTTGTGTCTGTATGTTCACAGCTGTAACTCACAATCCCTTTGCTGCATTGATACATGTGTACATGTAGGATATGTGACTAGGATGTAGGGTTTTCTTCTACACAACCAAATATTCATACCTTGCTTGTTTTCGTATCATTTGCATGAGATGAATCACTTGTTTTTTGTCACCACAGCAGTTTTAATAGGTCAAAAACACCCCTATCTTGATAGGCTTGTGGAACAGGTCATCATATATTTATCTTCCAGTTCCAACTGGACAGGTTTAGTTCTTGTGCCTCACATCACAGATGGATGGATGAATCACTTTTTTTCACCGAATCAGTTTTCGTAGGTCATACTTTAAAAAAACACCCCTATCTTGATGGACTTGTGGAACAGGTCATTATTATTGCAAATTCTTGAAATTGCAATAAACATTCTATTATTAATCTTGCAGTTCCATCTTGTTTAGTTCTTGTGCCTCATATCACAGATGGATGGAAGTAGAATGCGAAGCAAATTGTAGACTTGTAAATCTCAGACCACAAAGTAAAAAGTGACAGTATTTAACTTACTGTTTTCTCCTGTGTATGCTAACATGGATAGTTGAGAGTCAGGACGGGTTTGTCAGCTTTCAGGATGTGGAGTACACCTCCACTGTTACACACAGTGCTTGTAAGTGTTGTGACTATCTTTCTTAATGGTGACTTTGGATGTGTGTTGATTGTTGTGATTTCTTCATCTCTCTCCTCTTGCTTGGCATGTACATGTAACTTGTTATGTTTGGCGTAGGAAAACATATTGTTTTTGCTCTGTTTCCTCTTCTGTTTCAAACACGTAAGGTCACATGACATCTGTCACCATGGTAACTGGTGTTGGGTTACATCATGTTGCAATTTTATAGCAGGAGGGATTTAGACTCCTGTCACCATATACTAGTATATGATTGCGTTTGAGTAAGAATGAACAGAGTAGACCATATGCAAAGATAAAGATTATGTATTTGCTTTGCAAATGTTACCTTTAAGTTCCTAGTTTTTTTTTTTTTGTTAATTTTTTGTCTATCAGATTAGCCAAAATTTTTGTCCATCATGTGCAGCAAAACTCTGTCAAATGATAGAAAGACAGGCACTGGCTAGAACACCAATAGTAGAGTTCATTTTCCCACCACTTGAGTTGAAGGATGATTAATATGGAGCTAGTTTGTCATGTAAACCGGTATATTTTGTTCTTATATGCTCTCATGTGGACAGTCCAACTTGAGCAGATATCAGAAACCCAGGAACTAGAGACGGCCTCAACTGTGGAACAGAGCACATGTAAGTTTTCAAAGTGACTGTAACAGGCATGAAAATTATTGATGAAACTTCGCATACATGTATGTCCTGTCATACCTATAAATGCAACTGTCACACCTGTAAATGCACCTGTAATATCTGTAAATACACCTGTAATGCCTGTACATGTACCTGTCATACCTTTAAATGTACCTGTCTGTGTGTGTTGTGCTGTGTGTAGTAACCTACATGTAACTTCACTGTACATCATAGTATACAATAACTAAAGAAATTACAGTCAAACATGTTTTCCATTTGACTGTAATTATGTTTTGGCTGGACACTAGATTTGGTTCTATCAAGCTTACATTCTGGATGGACACTACATTCTGTGCTGGGTGCATGGCTTGTTATAGAAGTACAATATCTGATACAAAAATGTAGTCTTAATATACTTGTATGTCTTTGCTTTGTAAAAAAAAAAGTTGAACATGATGATGAAGATGGGTCAACATCAGAAACATCAGAAACAGCTTCAACGGTTGAACCAGAAACATGTGAGTAGAAACCTTTAAATCAGGTCTTGAAATTGGAGAATATCATTTAAAAAAATGATTCTGTGCCTGCATTTCCTTAGCTGTTCAAGATGTTATTATTAGTTTTACGTGTTGTCACTTCTGCTTTTTGACTAAAGAAATACTGTTGTTACAGTAACTGTAACGGTTATAGTAGCTGTCATTTTGCCTGCAAAGGTTTTAGTCAGTGTTCAACTTCTCAGCCTACCAAACAATCAACTGTTGAATGAAATGTTTACAGATTAGTCTGAATGGAGTTTCTCTGGTTTGTGCTTAAAGCTTCCCATGAGGAAGAGTCTACATCAGAGTCAGTGGAAACAGTTTTCACAGTTGAACAGAATGCATGTGAGTACATTGTACATGGGCAAGAAGCAAAATGTTGATGTTGAAAGATATTAATATTTTAAACTAGAAGTAGACCAAATGGTACCAAAACCTTTTAACTTTAGTTAGCAAAATAGATATTGAGCATGTGGTAAATAGCAGCAGTCAAACTGTATCTAACATAATAATATCTGTCCGTCAAAAAGCTTCTCGTGAGGAAGAGTCCACATCAGAAATAGAGGAAACAGTTTCCACAGTTGTACAGAAAACATGTGAGTAGGCAACTATCAAAATGTCATTAGGCCACACCAGTTTAATTTCTTGGTTAACGGATTTTTCTACAAAAATAATGGAGCGGGCGGGCGAAAAAAAAAAAAAAATAAAAACAGGCCTAGGCACCTATTATGGCCCAAAATGGTATGATAGGAGCCATGAAGTCAACACACCAGGCTGGTTTAAAATTTAAACAATGAATTTTGAACTTTTAATGATACCATTGCATTGAAAGATGGAATAACTGTAACAACTAGGAAGAAAAGGACTGTTTTCAACTGTTCAGGGCAAAATATGAGCATTTTGCAGCTGATTCTGAATTTTTATTTTTATTTGCAAATCAGAGAAAAATGAAGCGGGCGAATCCGTTAACCAAGAAATTAAATTGGTGTGGCCTTATTAAGATTTAAAAAATACACAGTATGCAAAACATTCTCTATGATCTCAATTATCCTGTCAATGTTATATTGGGTGACAATAAGCTTTTAATTCAATTCAATTCTTTATTAACATACCAAACATAACAGACAAACATGGCATACAATGTTGGCTGAAAGGCGTTGATATTTGCATGTATACAAAATATCAAAATATCATATATTTAGTACAAAAACTATAAAACAGTACAGTAAGTGTACAACCCAGATATTTACAAGGTCCATTATCTTGTGCCAGACTCTATCTGTATAGTCTGGTTATAATAGAGTCTGATTGACTGGTGAAGGAAGGAGTTCTGTAGACGTTACGTAGTCATGTAATTGTAACATTTAATGTCACGTTGTGATTGTTTGGTCTCACAGCACCAAACTTAGTAGTACAGTATCCAACTCATAATATCTGTCTGTCAAAAGCTTCTCTTGAGGAAGAGTCCACATCAGAAATAGGGGAAACAGTTTCCACAGTTGGACAGCAAACATGTGAGTAGACAACAATCAAAATGTCGTTATTGACAGATACACAGTATGCAAAACTCTATGGTCTCAACTACCCTATCAATGTTATATTGGGTGACAATAAGCTTTTAATTCAATTCTTTATTAACATACCAAACATAACAGACAAACATGGCATACAATGTTGCCTGAATGGCGTTGATATTTGCATAATGTCAAAATATCATATATTTACAAAAACTATAAAACAGTACAGTAAGTGTACAACCCAGATATTTACAAGGTCCATTACCTTGTGCCAGACTCTATCTGTGTAGTCTGGTTATAGAGTCTGATTGACTGGTGAAGGAAGGAATTCTGTAGTCGTAGTCATGTAATTGTAAAATTTAATGTCACGTTGTGATTGTTTTGTCTCAAACAGCACCAAACTTACATGTAGTAGTACAGTATCCAACTCATAATATCTGTGTGTCCAAAGCTTCCCATGAGGAAGAGACCATATTAGAGATAGGGGGGACAGTTTCCACAGTTGTACAGAAAACATGTGAGTAGACAACAAATGATTAAAATAATATTCATATGGAAACATAGATCAGAATGTGGTTTTGATGCAGTCTGCAATTCTCTTGGCTATCCTATCAAGTTGATTATATTGGATGACAACAAGCTTCTTATTCTACATAACATTGTAAATGACATGTGTTGTCAGGTAAATGAAGTTACATGTTTTTTGTCTCAATTGAACCATCAAACAAACTTAGTAAAAAAAATTTAATAATTTTATTGAAAAAAAAGGTAAATAGTTACTGTACATGTACGTACAGTATCCTACTCATAATATCTGTTTGTCAAAAAGCGTCCCACAAGGAAGAGACCATATCAGAGATAGGGGGCACAGTTTCCACAGTTGTACAGAAAACATGTGAGTAGGCAACAATTAATGAAAACGTTGATATTGAATGATGTTAACTAGATGAAATAGTTTTCATGCAGTATGCAAAACATTCTCTCTACTATCCTTTTAACGTTATCGGGTGACAACAAGCTCTAATGGTAAATGACTTGGTGAATCATCTGAAAACATGTATCAAAAGAATGTACATACAATGTATTAGGCAGGCATCAAAAAGTACATTTGTAAATACTTAGTAACAGTATCTAACTCATAATACATACTGTATCTGTCTAAAAGCTTCTCGTGATGAAGAATCCACGTCCACTGTTTTCACAGTAGAACAGAAAACATGTGAGTAGAAAACAATCAGGAAACCTTTTATCAGGAAAACTTTAAGTTCATACCATGCAGAATAACTGTTGAAGTTGGGGAATACAAAATGTTATCTGGTTCTTAAGACTATGATTGTGTGGAATGGATACATTAATGGTCTCATCAAACAGGTGTGAAGAAAAGAGCATTAATACAAGTCTAAGAGAAAACTATAAGGCACTTAAAGTACCTCCAGCCTTAGAAACATTAATTGTGTGATCTGATGATGAGTTTTGCTGTCCTACAAAGCTAAAGCTGTCATTACATGTCTTCATCCAAAAGTTTATCATGAGGAAGAGTCCGCATCAGAGACAGTGGAAACAGTTTCCGTGGTTGAACAGAAAACATGTGAGTAAGATTCAGATGCTGCAGCACTGTGGTCATTCTGGCATGTTTAAGAAGTGTGCACATCTTTAAAATTCAAACTAGATACGGCTCCCATTCTAGTTAGTTTTCCATAGCTTCTATACAAAATGATGGTCATTTCAGCACTAAGGAGAGATCCTGTCACAAGATTATACTCCCTGCTAACCAACTAAACTATGTAAGTATGGGAGCCATGGAAAACTAAGTAGGATGGCACCCAGGCTACTGTCCTCTTACTTTTACTGTAACATTTTACAACATGTTGTACAGCTCAGATATTATGTAATCGAGCATAAACTTGATTGATTTTTACCCTTGTTCCAGTTGTCTTATTTAAAAGTTTGATTTTATCTGTCCTTAAATGCCCCCCCCCCCAATGACCAGTCCAACTGGAAGAAATCTTGACCACCCAGAGTCTAGACACTGTCTGCTACGCTGAGAAAAGTAGGTAATCCCATGTAACCTGTAACATTAAAATAAGTTAAATATTATACAGTAACCTACTGTAGTACTAAACTGTTCATGCACTCAAAAGCTTGGTTTAAGCCATAATGCTGATTGCTTTACACTGAATTGTACTCAAATTATACTCTAACTTAGTCTAAGTACTTTTTGGTTGGGGATACTTGTTTAAGGTGCATTAACTTGTTTCTAACATGTGTTTCAGTATTTCTGACTTGACACATTTTTTAGATATGATACAGACTTGAATTTTGTGAGACTGTGTTAGGAATGCTACATCTGGTCGCAAGTACTGGTGCAAAATGTTTCCCTCACTCATCAGTTCTTTTGATTTATGATAAACAAAATCATATGAGACATGGTAACTACAGTTTTCTCTCTGTGCCTTCCCTTGGAAGTCACTGTCGGTGGAAAGGAAACATGTACGACAAAAATAGAAGACTCTCTGTCTGACAGCCACAAAAGTAAGTAGAAATTGCAGGAGAGGAAAATTTCTTGTCAGCATACAAAATAATGTACATAGAGTTGAAAGTCTTTCTTGTGCAGATTTCAAGTACTGTAGTTTTCTAGAAGCAGTGCATATTTGGTTTCTTCTCAACTAACCCCCTCCTCCTGTTGTTCTTTCTGATTGCCTCTGGGAAGGTCAAGTTGAAGAGAGACATGAGCAACATCAGATGGAATCTATGTCCATCGCTCAACGGAGTAGGTTTCTTCTGTCAATCAGTGTTTTTTGAAAGAGACTCTTTTTACGTACAACCAAGTTAGTGTTTTATTCAGGTGGCATTTTGGTTAACCGTTTGTCATCTCCCTCTACGCAATTTTGACTGGTTCACATTGCACATTCCATGTTCTTTGCATTTGGAAATGCATCAGATTTTTTATTTTACTTAATATGTTATGTATGTGTCAAGGCGTTGTCATAGTGTACTGGCATGTCTGCTACATGTAGATGTAGATATAGTTTCAAACTTTCTGATTGAATAATTTGTCATATTTAAGAAGCTTTCTCCATGTACATGTCTTGAAGTTCATGTATACGTGTGCTGTACTGACTCGTCTGTCTTCTCTTGTGGCTTTACCTGGAAGTCAAAATGTTTGAGAAAAAATGTCAGACCGAGAAATCGTTCTCTAGCTGTGAGGAAGTACAGCAGGGTAAGTTGTTTGTTTATAAGTACTTCATGTAGACATATCTTTTTCACGGTCTTACAAGACCGACGAAATGCCTACTGCTTACTATTTGTTTCAGCCATTGTTTATTCATTGGTCTACTGGAAGCTTTACATTGAGATCATTAGGGAAGAGGTCAGGGTCAGACATTCACCTATTTAAGAAACTACAAGTTAGAGAGTTTTTTTACCTATGTAAATTGCAATAGCTATAGTACATGTGAAGATGTCTTCATCAGAGCCATTCACATGTACATTGTACATTGTCAACAGTAACTACATGTAACTGCAGTACTACTGCTCACAGTAAGGTGGTGCTGTGGCAGTAATGCTGCTTTGACATATGCATGGAGCTTTTGATCACAGGACTACATGGGTTACAGCAAGGTACCACCATGAAGATCACAAAATTCACAGTTACTGTAACTTATCTTTATTCCCCCCCGCCACAGGAAGTGATGTGGACTCTGCGGCCTTTGACCTGCCCGATGGCTCCAGCCCAGATCCCTTGCTTGGGGCCAAGTATGTACCCAGCAGCCTCGGTCAAGGTCTAGGCAAGGCAGCAAAGGAGGTAGAAACAATGTGTTGTCTTCTCTCTCCATTTCAAAACATTAAGTCCTTTTTATTTCACAATCTTTATACTGAATGACAGATTTTGTAATGGACAAGATCACTTGCTCACACCATCGAGGTTGCTTGGAACCTTTTCATGACTTTACATGTACCTCCTCATTTCTAAGTATCCTGCATTGCTGCAACCAGCACATTTCTCTCAGGTTATTTATGTATGAATGGGCATTGGGCAAGAGACATAGTATTACATGTCAAATATCATCTGGAATTAAGGCTTATAAGCCAACACTTTCCAGATGTGCATCATCTTTTGAGATGGAAGGATGCCTAAAACTACTGTAACAGTAGTACATTTACTACTACTACTACTACTACTAACGGTTACTACATGTATTACTACAGTACTACTTCCACTACTACATTGTATTACTATTACTTTTAAACCTACACAATTGTAAATTGTAAGTAATATTGTCCATTGTATCTCCATTTCCTAAGAGTCTGTCATTTTCACCTTGCAGACAAACGACCTTCAGAAATCCTCGCTCCCAGCATCCTCCAAGCTGAGCAGGAATGCACCCCCCTTCCTGGACCCTAACCACACCCCCTCCCCCTCCCCTCCTCACGACTCCCCACCCCCTGTACCCACATCCCCCCTCCCCAGAGATTCCCCGCCTCCTCTCCCAAGGTCGTCCCTGCTGCCTGGATCGGAAGGACGCCCCCCTCCCCTCCCTACCAGCCCTCTCCCTGACAGTGATGATGATGATGATGATGTGACCAGCAGTAAGATCTCCTGGGGCAGTGATGATGACCTGCCCATGCCCAGTGACACAGAGGACCAGCAGTGTAAGTAGAGAGGAACTAATTATGTTCAAAATATATAAATCGTTTTTGCGCAGTTTATTCTTCTTCTCCAAACAATTAGAGTCTATGACCTGGATCAGATGGCTGTTACCATGGTAACTGGTGCTGTTAAAGACGTGCTGTGGTGTTGGATTACATTACGTAGTACACACATGTAAGCTTGATGGGCAGTTCAAGCTTAGTTTAATGACATCTTTTTCCATGTATTTTATACACACTGATTTTTTTCATGCAGAGTCATCATCACCAATTTTTACACAAATTGGACAAAAGTTTTGCCTGTCACGAGCAGCAAAACATTTATTCATTCATGTTTTTCCCTAGCATCTGGAAACCCTCCTGCTGCTGCTAACACCCTGCTGACAGAGAGTGACCTGGAAGAGATGGAGGTGGTGTGCCCTCCCCCAGGCAGCAGGTACTCCGGAAAACCCCTGCAGAGCCTCATCTCCACAATCCAGGGCAAGATGAAGGCTGATGAACCTGTGGAAGAGTACAAGGTGGGGGAACAATGTAGTCAAAACTGGACAAATTGTTATGGATGAAAATTAGCAACTGGACTGAGTGGAACAGTGTTTTCTGATACCGGTAACTCAAAACCATTCTGCTATTATAAGTTTCTTGACAAATTTTTAGCTTTTCATATTCCAATAGTTATTATGATTATTATAACTATTACTGTAGTTTCAATAGTTAATGTGTCATCAATAGTTTATGTGGCCGAATTAGAATAGGATGCTCAGGGTTTTTTTCAATAGGGTTGAACTGTCCAAAAAATTGTTACTCAAGCAGCTGGATGTTTTTGCTCAAGGAACATTGTTTGCAAAGATCTTTCAGTCTTCTCGTCCTTGTATTGTTTCATTACATAGTTTTACTGGGTGCTCAGTTTTGTTGTACAAATGTTGTACTGCCTGTTTAACTGTCCAAAAATTTGTTACTCAAGCAACTGGAAGTTTTCGCTCAATAACCTCGTTTGCAGTCTTCCTGTCTTTATATCTTTCCTTAGGCCACACCAATTTAATTTCTAAATCTTGGTTAATGGATTCGCCTGCTTCATTTTTTTTTTTTTGATGATTTGCAAAAAAAAAATTCAGAATCAACTGCAAAATGCTCATATTTTGCCCTGAACAGTTGAAAACAATCCTTTTCTTCCTATTTGTTACAGTTATTCCATCTTTCAATGCAGTGGTGTCATTAAAGTTCAAAAATTCATCATTTGTTTAAATTTGAACCAGCCTGCTGTGTTGACTTCATGGCTCCTATGGTACCATTTTGGGCCATAATAGGATGCCTAGGCCTGTTTTTATTTTTTTTTTTTTGCCCGCCCGCTCCATTATTTTTCTCCATTATTTTTCTGGAAAAATCCGTTAACCAAGAAATTAAATTGGCCTTAGTAAACGTACAATGTAGGTGCTCAGTTTTGTTGTACTATGAATATTGTACCTCCTGTTTCCCCAGGCCCTGAGACAGCTGAAGGCGACGGACAACTGTGAGGTGGCGAAACAGCTGCAGAACCGCGACAAGAACCGCTTCAGGAACGTCCTGCCGTATGACAACACCAGGGTACAACTGGGGGAGGACGGGGACTACATCAACGCCAGTCATGTCAGGTTAGTACTGCCCACTGCTTGAAAGTTCTTCTGAGGCAATTAAAACTTTTGTGGCGTTGGTGGTGCAAGGGTTAGAGCGTTGGACTTGGAGCCAATAGGTCCCAGGTTTGATACCTGGTACCTCCTAGATGCAATATACATGTACAATGTGTGACTGATATGCATTATGTGACTGATGCAGAACACATTCATTAAGTGTGGAATACACTCTGCTTTATTGAATGCACATTAACTTTAATGCAGAATACATTCACTTAATGCAGAATACATCCATTGAATGCAGAATACATCCATTGAATGCACAGTGCATTTATTGAGTTAGGAATTTCTGTTTTCAGTTGTGAACATGCGTCTGTCTTTCAATCAAAATTGAGATGATGGAAAGAAATTCAGGCTGCCTAGAACACTGATTTTTACTTTTATCCAACTCAAAGAATTACTCTTAGTCTAAAATTTTTCTCAGCGCTCTAACCCAATTGCTATGATCACCTTTTGTTTTTTCCATGTCATGTCATTGATATGATTGCGATTGCTGACTGTGTGTAGACAAAAGAAAAGTTTTTTTTTGGCATCAGGAATTTTCATGTGAGATTCCAAAGGTTTCCATTGCTGTGATATCAATATTTTTTTTTTGTCCCTTCCACCCAGAATTCCAGTAGGGAGTGACCAGTTCCACTACATCGCCAGTCAGGGTCCACTACCTGTCACTGCAGGGTCATTCTGGCAGATGGTGTGGGAGCAAAGGGCAGAGGTCATTGCCATGGTAACCCTGGACACGGAGGGCGGGAAGGTATGTAGTTTTTTTGTCGTTTTTTTCTTTATGTTGAAGCCAAGATGACAAATTTGAGTCAAAGTCATGGTCAACATAAGCCTCTAAGCAAACCTTAATATTTTATGATAATCATAGTTTTACACACTTTTTGCTCAGGTTGTTTTGTACCTTTGAGTTTAACGTTGATTTTTTGTGTACCTTTGAATGTGCCTTTGGGAATACTGAGTCTCTATTTAGGCCGTTTTAGCCCAAAAAAATTACATAAGGTCTCGGACCGGAGTTTTTTTCACGATTTTGGATCCGGCGGACACCCTCAGACCGAAGGGCTATAACTCCGCCAAAAAAAGTACGCCGGGAAATCTCATTACATCAGTCAACGGAGGTTTCCAGCCGGCTTCCGATACAATTTTGGTTATTGTCCGTCGACTCTATAATTTGGGTAGAAACTGTAGTTAAACGTAAATTTTGGATACGAAAAATGTTGTTTTTTTGCAGTTTTTTCAACGGACCTGCTTGGAAAAAACGAATTTTCCCAGGCTAACGGCTTATATGCTGAAATAGCTTACTACTTTCTGTTTCTGAAAAACAGAAAAAAATATAGGTTGTTGCGATAAGTTTTTCGCAAAATCCGGTGACGCGAACCCCTAGAAATTCCACATAGAACGCAGCTATTTGGGTCATCAGGCGACAAACCGCATCACCCTTGCTCGCGGACTAATACCAAAACGCTTCGCTGGCCGTCCAACTTCACCGCGCCGAAAAACACTACAATCCCAAGGCTTTTTGATCAATTCAAAACCTAGTTGAAAATCTACAGCGATCGCCGAGCTATGGGGAGCCAAACCTAGCGTGACAACCTCGCAGATCCGGCGATTTACTGCACACTATTTGGAACCCTGGTCAGAATTAAACTCCGACCCGGAACCATAAATGACATCAAAGTTGTTTTGATTTTACTAGTACAAAACCCTCTGAAAAGGTAGTGGTCATACAATAAGTAGTTTTTAATTAGGAGAAAAAATCATTGTCCAAATAGGATTAATGCTTGGGTTACTGGGAAAAATTATTAATGAATGAAAGACCTTTATTGTACGTTTGTGCTCTAACAAGCTAAGTACAGGTCATGAATAAACAGGGAAAAAGAATACATCAATAACACTTAAACTTAATACATACTAAATGTGATCTACTATTCAACTTCTTCTCGCTTCTTGACACTGTTTAAGATGTACGAACATATTGAGCTCATGATACATGGTTTGTCAAGTTTCACAAGGAATGCAAATTTTTCTGTTTTATCTAAAAGTCTAAAGCTTCGGAACTTATCTATTATATAAGTATAGAGGGAATCCCTCTCATTTCTATATAATGTACAATCAACTACAAAATGGCATTCATCCTCAATATTATCTAGATTACAATATTGTCAGATCCTTTGCTGTAGAGGAATGCGGTTGTGTCTGCCTTTTAAGTGGCCACAACCAGCTCATACAGTTGGTGGTCATACAGTTTTGGTCGTGGTTACTTCTGCTCTAGGTAAAGTGCCATCGTTACTGGCCCGACTCGTCAGAAACTCCGCTGACATTCTGGAACAAGTACGAGGTCAGCCTAGTCTCCTCCCAGGCTCTGGAGGACTTCAACATCCGCGCCTTCAGCCTAAGGGACCTGGAGGTGAGACTATAGGGCTTATTCTAGTGACATCTTGGCGTTGTGTGGCATAGGGTGTTTGGCAAAGGACCCAAAGGTACTGGGTTCGAATCCCCTGACGTGCCCCAACCTTTGGTCTTTCAAAAAGTACTCGACACAACTTTCCTCACTTCACCAAGGTGGAAATGAGTTTCTACATGTAGCTTAAGATAGGTACGTCACTCGAATAGGACATTAAATGAAGGTTTCGTTTTAGTGCAGACATGCACGGCTTTTGATTGTGTTTGCATGACTTCTGATCGCAATTTGCATGCGTGTGTATACTGTTACAGTAATACATTAATATTCTCAGTTTTCTTTAAACATCAACATTAACACATTAACTTCCCGGTTAGGCTGAGCCTTTACAACGTTATATTTGGTCACATAGATAATTGTCCATCTATTGTTAATACAGTTATTCTACTAGCAAAAATGTACATTTTCCGAAATAGAGATTCCAAAGTAGTTGCCTTAAAAGGTTTTGTTAAATTCGTTATTACTTATTGTAAGATTGAGTTCATTATTGCACAGAATTGTCAAAAAGTAAAGAAACATATGGGAAATTGGGGAACACTACTGTCTACACAATTATCTTGTTACATAGAGACCGCTTGTAAACTGTTTTGGATTACTAGCTATTTTTTTTGTCTTGTACACCACTTTACTTTATTTATATTCATACTTATTTATAGTAATACTTTCTTGAAAATGCAATTAAAAAAAATCAAACTGTTGCTTCCCCAGACAGGAGAGGTTCGCTCGGTGACTCACCTGAACTTCACCACCTGGCCTGACCACGGCGTCCTCAAGTTCGCTGACCCCCTCCTCCGCTACACCCGAGTCATCCGCAGATTCCACCAATCAGGGCCCATTGTGGTGCACTGCAGCGCCGGGATTGGTCGGACGGGAGTGTTGATTCTGGTCGATGCTGTGATTGGCCTTGTGGAGAGGGACCAACTGTTTGATATCCAGAAGTTGGTGGAGACCATGAGAGAGCAGAGACAGGGGATGGTTCAGACAAAGGTATTGTGGAGGGGGGTGGCTGTCTACTTTTCACAAAAGTGAACAACAAAACTTGAATGAAGTGAAAGCTTGACAGAATGAAAGCTCAGGGACTTTTGTATAGCAGGGCTCGGGTGCATGTGCACCTTAGTGCACCCAAATTTGGAGCTGTGCACCCAATATTTTTCCGTGGGTGCACCAGTGCACCGAAATATTTTACAAGGTTTCTGTTGAGATGTTAAATGTATAGTTAGTATATGACACATTCTTTAAAAAAATTAAGGTAATGACATCAAAGTGTCAGAAAAATAATCAAATTATTGCTATAGTACTTTTCTCTAGAAATGAAATATAATTAGTTTTTGCTGATATTCTACTTACTTTATCTTATATATTGCACCCCAAAAGTGCACATATTCCCAAAAATTGATTTCGAGCCCTGTATAGTATTGGGTTTGTGTGTTTAAAGTTGTTATTAGGACTTCTACAACTTTCAGCATACAAAGCTAATGCCATACACGCAATAGAAAAATTGTATTAAGACTATCTAACCTCTTTTCTGCTTTGTTCTGATTATGTTTTTTCAGTGAAGCATAATCTTATTTCAATCCGAAAACCAGCAAATTTAGTGTGGATTTACTGTTTTTTTTACTGTTGAGGTGTTCATGTTTACCTAGCTGAACTGAACTAATCTTTGAAATATGGGAACAGAGAAAGATGATGAATTTATTAGTAGTTTCTTAGTAGTTATCAGTAGTTCTATGTGTACTAATTGTCTGTTTTTTTTTATACCAAATGTTTCTTCTGTTTCTGCAATTAGCCCTCGGGCATGAATTTGCAATAAAACATTCATTACAGATGCTAAGGCCACACCAAGTGAATTTTATGGATGACGTCCTTTGGATACCCTAAATCTAATGCGAGAGGGCAAAAAAAAACACAAGAAGGGCCCTAAAAAACAAGATGCCTAGATAAGAAATATTGCACTGCTGACAGGACCATCCTGTCTGTTAATAGTTCCAAAAACGGCACTGCTTTGGAACTATTGACAGGATTTTTTTCAGTGCCATTTTGTTTTTTTTTTTTCATTTTTGTTTTCAATTTTTTTAACCAGGCACAGGCTTTCGGTGTTACGGGTTTCACGGTCTGACGATTTGCGGCACTGTCGTGACTCTTTGGTCATAGTTACAGAAAGCGGAATTTCTTGTTTTTTTTTTTCTAGGAACAGGCCAAAATCAATGCGTGCGCGGACGTTATCCATAAAATTTACTTGGTGTGGCCTAATCCTGATTTTCAACATTCTCCATCCTTTACAGGAACAATATGTCTTCTGCTACCAGTGCTGCCTGGAAGTCTTACAGAGTCTCAAGTAAACATCGTCAAGCCAAGACTTCTCAAAAAAAGTCTCAAGGGTCTCTTGCAAGATGTTGCAAGCCCAGTCTGAACTTAAGACATTCAAGCCAAGTCTTCTCAAGAAAGGTCTTAAGGGTCTCTTGCAAGATGTTGCAAGCCCAGTCTAAACTAAAGACAGTCAAGCAGAGTCTTCTCAAGAAAAGTCTCAAGTCAAAAGTGTCTAACCAAGATCTCATGAGTGGTCAAGGCAAGACTTCTCACGAAAAGTCTCAAGTGTCTAGCCAAGATGTCTCAAGTAGTGAGTCTCAACTAAAGACAGTCAAGGCAAGACTTAGTCTTCTCAAGAAAAGTCTGAAGTCAAGTGTGTCTAGCCAAGGTGTCTCAAGTAGGGTATCAACTAAAGACAGTCAAGGCAAGACTTAGTCTTCTCAAGAAAAGTCTGAAGTCAAGTGTGTCTAGCCAAGGTGTCTCAAGTAGGGTATCAACTAAAGACAGTCAAGGCAAGTCTTCTCAAGAAGTGTCTCAAGTCAAAAGTGTCCAGTCAAGATTTATCAAGATGACCACTGCTTGCCAGTACGTGAGATGCCCAAACTGGCCACTATTGATGCAATATCATAAAAAAAGCTTTGACCTTTACTCACAACGATGTATGATAGCATACTGTACATAAGCCATTATCTGAAATATATAAAAGTGTGCTTTAGCTTAATGTAAGGGTATCTAAGGTGATTTTTTACAGGAAAGGGTGAAAATAGGAAATGGTGAATTCTGTGCCTTTTTATGTAATCATTGAGTATTAAGAACCCCTAACATGGAAACTTTGTCAGCGCGTTCAATGAATTCTGTACATACAGTGGAAGGAAATGTAAAGTGCCTTAAGTTACGTTTGAAATTCTAGCCTTAACTTCAAGGGGTTAGTGCACTTAGGAATTTTACCAGAAGCTGGTGGAAGGAAACCATTATGCAATATAAGCACAAGCTGAAAGGACAGTGCATTTTTAAGGTTGTTCGGTGTGGAACATTACCAATAAGTGGACGTAACAAAAGCATATCCAGTTAATTCTATGTGTTGTTTCCATTTTGTACATACCTTTTGTAAGAAACCATTTTTAGTATATCTTTTAATGCATAAATAAATTGCGCATCAAAATGTAGCTTTTTATCATTTTGTACATACGTTGTTTAAGTCAATACTTGTGGAACTTCTTGAATGTGTATTTTCACTTTCTAGACTGAACTAACTTTTAGCAGCTCTATTGCAAACACAGTACTAAACATTTTTCCTTTTTGTCTTAAATGTGTTCCTTTTTTGTTTTAAGGCATTGCTATCTGTGTTAAACATTTTTTTTTTATTTTAAAAGAATTCAGCCAATAGTTTACTATTTGAGTTGATAGTCACCAAGCTGTTGAGGTGTGTCTGTATGAGCCTCTTACTGTCTTATATTCCATCCTATATTCTCATATATTGTCTGCCAGTTGTGTAAAAGTAGGATAGAATCCACACGAACTTCCTTGTAAAAATGATGCACACTTGCCAATAGAAGAATCTGTACATTCTGACTCTTGTGTGTTTATTTCTCAATGACTCTTCACCAAATACGTTGGTATTTTTTCTATTTGAAAAGTCGTTGTCTGCCAAATGCCTGGTCCGTTGTGTGGACAGGTATCAACGTCCCGGCCAGTTGACATCTTCATGAGGATCCCCTGTCTCTGTGTTGTCTGAAGCAACATCTGTGTAAAAACAAGAATGCGGAGATATCAGACCTCCACGAAGTATTTAGATCATGTCCTCATTCACAAGCCTATAGTGCACGAGAAACAATAGCTGTCAAGGAGGTCATGTATTGGAAACTACCTGTCAAAACAGCGAGCGGTACCAGTCTTGTGGACGTGATTAAGGACTTGCTCCCTCTGGCTAGCATGTCCATATCACCAGGTATCAAAACCGGAAGTTCCTCTGCACTACCATAATAAGTCACTAGGGGGCGCAAAATCTAATTGTTTCAAGGTCGCATCAAGACCTTCCTACCTACCAAGTTTAACGACAACCCATCTTATGTAATAGTTTCTCAAGTTATTGTGCTAACTGCGTCGTGCGTCGACGGAAATGACGGCCACTGTGATGACAAACAGGAACATGATTCTCAGGGAGACGCCCATGGCTTCACCTGTAGGTATGACGTATGAGTATCATCGATGACGAAAAGCACATGTTATACATGCCCGAATATGGCCTCCAGAACACTGCCGATCGGCTACTGATTGGCTGCTGCGCTAGCCGGATGTTTCAAAAATGTTTCAAATACATGTGTTTGATAATACCATGGAGCATGGAGGTAGAAAAAGCGCAAAAATCTACCTGCATGATGATACACATGTAGTAAAAAACACAGGTTCGATGATATATGTAGGATTTGACGACAGTAACTACAGTGTCAAAGTAAAGAAAACATACTTGTACTGTTTGTTCAACCACATATATGTAACGTTAATTATATAAGCTAATACATTGTACGTATATTTGCCCCAAACCCGGGTTCCTAGAGGTTGAAGCTATGACAACTTCGAGGTGGGGAGGGCAAACCCTGGGGAAGGGTTAAATCCCAGGGACAACCGGCTCCCTTTAAACAACCGCGTGAAACATTCAGCATTACACAGGTACATATTCTACAACTTTCGTCAGAAGAGAAATGGCTACAGAAATGTCCTACCTTGATAAAACATTCAACATGTCAAAATGTCCTACCTTGATAAAACATTAAACATTACACAGGTACATATTCTACAACTTTTGTCTGTAGAGAAATGGCTACAGAAATGTCCTACCTTGATAGAAACAGAGGACAAGTTCACGTGTCGTCAGTTGAAGAGCAGCCTTGGAAAGACAGGCCGCAAAAAGTTACCGAACAACTTTGTCACATCAAGGTCGTCAAGGACGTTCCAGACGTCACATCAATTTAATTGGGCCTAAGATGTCAACAGAAGGCGGATATCGTTGTCCCAACAATGTTGCCTCCCAAATAATGACCCCCCCCCCTCCCCAAGACGAAAGCTTTCGTCAGGGATTTCGACCAGTTACGGAGTTATCCTCCCTCAAATATTTTGAAACAAACGCTCCTGCAGTTTCAGTACAAGCTGCTAGGGAGCCCATAAGCCATCTACCATCCGAATTTTTAATCCTAGCATGTCCAATTCACGGAATATAAAAACCGCTGCAGTACCGTAACAAGCCGCCACGTGGCCCAACATCTAATCATTTTGAGGACTCATCTAGACCTTACCAGGATTCATGATACTATAGTAATCCATCCATATAGTGTTATCGTGCAACACTACACACGCGCGCGCACGCACGTACAAACACGCACGCACACACACACACACGCGTACACACAACCACACACACACACACACACACACACACGCACACACACACCCAAAATACCCCAAACTTGGCCCAGATAACAAGCTGTGTTTGAACTTGACGTTATTTATACGTCCAGGGACTTCTGTTGGATCAATGGAAGTTACATGAGAACCGTGTGGCCTTTCATCACGAAAAGAATACTATACGGTACACAGAAACCCTTTGCTGAAACGGGAACCCAGTCTTTTGTTCATGAAAAGCCAAGTGTGCACAACTTCACCGGTACAACAGCAGTAGTAGTGAGTCGTGAACATTGAAGGTGGAACACGTTTTTTGTCCTCATCCTAGCTTCGTCAACACACTTGAAGAAAGACAAGGCCCAGTGCACACACTATATGCGTTTATTCATCTTGTAACACAGCAATGAAGATCAGAAAATTTCCAAGATTCCAGTTTGTCGTGAAGCCGGGGAACTTGTGGGCCCATCTAACCGCCCCATATCTGCTTGGAGTCCGAGGTAAAGGTCCCATTGATAATCTGGATAACTACAACTATTTCACTATTCTCCAAGCAGATTTTTGTGGACTGCAAAGTCCGTATGAAATTGGCCAGCTAACCCCCATATGCCAGGCATTCACCAATTGTCGGGTTGGCGTAAAAAAAAAAGAAACCAGTACAATAAAAACGCCTACAATAATTAAAACCAAATCCCAAACCTCTGCTTGGAGAGTATGTTTTCACAGCTACACCACATGTCCACAGGCAGTCCGACCGGCAGGATTTGATGACGTAAACCGTGGCCTTGAGCAGGCACGTTGGTCTAGTTCTTATAGTCTCCACCCTCCCTTTTTTTGCTTCGTCATCGTAAACATGCGATTCCAGCGAAACACGGACATCAGGGGTCGACCATAACATACGAGAAACGGGTACAATACTTCATGAGAGGAAATGAAAGAGCAACAAAAATAGTGTACAGCATTGAAACAAAATCCACAGTTTCTTTAAACACAGAAATTAAATGAAAAGAAATGGATTTCAACAATAAATCTATTGTATTTAGATAGAAATGGGAGGGAACTGAACAAATCCTGAACATCAATGTAGTAAACGCAGTGGAGAGTTACCGCATGCGAGTTAGAACAGGAAAAGGACTACTACGTATTGAGATAGGAGATAATTTTACTCTCTTTGTATCTCTCTGTGCATCTATCTTTATCTTTTATCTCTCTCTCTCTCTCTCTCACTGTATGTGTGTGCGTGTGTGTGCGTCTCTCTCTCTCTCTCTCTCTCTCTCTCTCTCTCTCTCTCTTCTATTCCATAACTGTTCTTTGTTCTCTACTGACAGTACTGAACCTCCCCTCCCCGTGCCCTGCTTTACGTAAGTAACCTGTAGGCCAGGTCCTTTGGGCACCTTCAGACACACAAAGCAGCGGGCACAGTCTGCCTCTGTCCCAGACAGCCGTGCCAACGTACTGAATCAGACAACAGCATCGGCGGGATGGCTCCAAAATACAGGTCAGAGAGATATTCTAGTACTCGCGAGTCATTCTAAAGTATAGTCAATATATCATCTGTGTAAATCGGACGTTTGTAGGACGTTTGCGGGTACTAGTATTCTATTAAAGCATTGCCACGAGCCACTATGTATGTACACGACTTCGGAGTCATAGTTACGGACAATTTGGCAATTTATATGTATTTTGAACGACTCGGATTTGTACATACTTGAATGTTACGCTAAAATTGAATTATGTCCTAATTCAAAAACATCTTCATGTTTGGTACACATAGGATCGATATAGAAAAAGTGATTACTAGTACTACAAGGTAGGAAAAAGTGACTGTATCCGATAAATAGTCGGTCGCAAAATTTTGGTCGCAAAATGTTAGTCTCTTTGCTAACATTTAGAAATGTTAACATTAGATATAACGCTATCTGTTATACAAAACATTTCATCAGGAAAGATAGGAATGTTCCAAATTCCAGCACAGCAAACCCGTACTAAGTAGAGACACGCCAAGGGTAATGAGAAATCGTGCATCTGGCGTTTCAGATTGAACCAGGGAGATTTGAAACCTCCTTGATTGAACCGATCGACCAATCACGGTGTCCGTTATGACGTCAGAAGACGTGGCGTGGTTTCTGCAGACGACTACCACCTGTGATTACCCATGAGTCCTTAGTGTTCAGAGAAATGTGGGTCAAAGTTGAAGGTTTCTAGCTCTAATAGGTTAGGCCACAGCAAGTAATTTTTATGGATGACATCAACGCGCGCATTAATTTTCGCCTGATTTCGGGAAAAAAAAACTTTGTTGCCTTCTGACAGTGGTCAACATGCCGAAAATGGGCAAAGATGTCTGTTGCCATGCTGGAAGGTGGATGGCAGAGAGGAGACAAGAAAACGCTCTGATTTAATGTTTTGTTTCTTACCTTGATGTAGTGTGATGTGTTCCTTACTTTGTATATGTGATGTTCTCACTGAATCAAAACCATTTGTCAAAATTTTAAAATGTAAGAACCTTGTTTTTTACGACCCGCCTTGTTTTTTTTTCGCCCGCTCGCATTAGATTTGGAGTCTGCGGAGGATGTCATCCATAAAATTTACTTGTTGTGGCCTTATCCCTGCGATTGACGTGATCCAGGGAAGAAACAGTTGCCAGCACACTCGTACGGGGTAGTAATTTTGGCACCATCATTCCCTGAATGGCACTATGCAATGGTGCGGTTGTTTCAACTTGCTTTGTAAAGAAATGGCCAAGTGACTTTTGGTATCGTCCTAAGGCCATAGCAAGAAAAATTTATGGATGACATCCTATACACAGACTCCAAATCTAATGCGATAGGGCGAAAACAAAACAAGCCCACCCCCCCAAAAAAAGATTCCTACATTTTCAAATTTTGATATCATAAAACCTTAAACAAGAATATTGTTCTAAGTTTACTGCCAACTATCACAACATCTATTTGTCACTGAAAAATAAATGTTTTCAATTATTGTACAAATGGTTTTGATTCGGGGAACATCACATATAAAGGGCATGCAATGCATTGCTGCATCAAAGTAAAAGACATCCACGTTTCGGCCAGGCAACAGACATCCTTGCCCATTTTCGGCATGCTGACCACTTTCAGAGGGCAACAAAAGTTATTGTTTTTTTTTCTTCCAACATCAGGCGAAAATTCATGCGCGTTCTGATGTCATCCATAGAAATAACTTGCTGTGGCCTAACGTTACATAATGGCAGTCTCCCAGATCCACGGTAGCCTCTGGTTTGATTCTAGCCTGGTTACCAAATCTATTATAGCTCCCGAGTCCTACATCCCCTCCGCAAATAGAGAGGCTGTAGGACTCGGGAGCTATAATAGGTTTGGTAACCAGGCTAGTTTGATTCAGCATTCTGTGCACGTATCAGGCTGGTGTACTTTAACGTCCGGGGGAGAGCCGAGCTGACCCGACTGCTGTTCGCGGCGGCAGACCTGGAGTACCAGGACCAGCGCTTCGAGTTCGGGTCGGACCAGTGGAAGGAGCTAAAACCAAGTGAGTAGGGGGGTCTCATGCCCGTAGCCAGGATTTTGAATGGGGGGTTCTTCCCACTGCTTGAGGCGACCTCGAGTGGGCGCGAGGTTCCTAGGGGTGCCCGGGGGCATGCTCCCCCGGTAAATTTTGAAAAATGAACCTTCTAAAATGGCGCGCATTTCGTGCGTTTTTGAGAGGATTTCCAAGAAAAAAAATCAGAGATAAGTTTTTATTCAATGACAAAGGGAGCAGTTTTTCTACGATTCCATTCCATCTTTTCAAGAAAAATCTTGGACCTTGACATATAAAAAGTGGACCAAAAAGTGGACCTTTACATAAAAAGTGGACCAAAAAGTGGATCTTTGAGACTTGTGGGGAGGTTCTTCCGAACCCCCCCCCCCC
>NW_017804420.1:518115-542964 GCF_001625305.1 Branchiostoma belcheri
TCCCGAACCCCCCCCCCTGGCTACGGGCATGGGTCTTCAATGGGTACGTGTTCTGATGGATAAAATAAAGGGAAAGAATGAAGAAAGTAAAACAGCAGTGCTACTAGAATAGGAATGAGATCAGTGAGAATTTTTTGTACTCGTGCCAACCTGATGAAATCATTTTAGGGCTAAATTCGATATTCAAACATGCATTAAAGCATCTGAAAGGCTCCGTTATTTCAGTTGATTGAAAAACGGAACATTTACGCGTATTTTAAGGTATGCATTCGTAAAGGCTCCGTTATTATCGTTGACTGAAAAACGGAACATTTACGCGTATTTTAAGGTATGCTTAAACATTTAATTTCATGAAGTAATATTTTACTGCTCACCCCACAGATACTCCCATGGGCCAGGCACCTCTACTGTACGTTGATGACGTCGCACTCTGCCAGAGCATGACGATCGCTCGTTACGTGGCAAGGACAACAGGTGATCGCCCGTTTGAGTCTTTTTTATTTTGTTGAAAAAAAAAAACAACTTTCAGCCATGTAAGGGTTGACCAAGAAGATGTTTAGTCAATTGTCACTTGTGTATCAGGGTCAGATAGTTTCTGCCGTATAAAATTTTCTAACTACGGACAAAATGGACGCTTTAAAGATATATTACCGTGTCTATGTGTGTTTTTCATGGTCTAAAACTCAGGTTGATGACTTTTGACCATTTTTTTCAAACATAATTCCCAAGTACTAGTATTAAGATAGCAGGTGCTATTTATTTATTTATTCATTTGGCTTACAAAGAAGCCAGGGTGTCCCAACTAGTCAAGGACTATTACTAAAGGACACCCTGGGGGGAAAATGAAAACTATTACGTAGACATACATAGAATGCATTTTACAATTTACAAAATACATGCTTAGTGAAATATACAAATTATGTACAATGGTGCAATAATATACATACATTTTAAAAATACAGTAATAGAGTCCTGGTATATACATGGTTGCCGGGGTACAAAAATGCAATATGTATTATTATGTGCAAGTGTTATTACTGGCCTTTGCCCTGTCACCAGGCCTGGCGGGTCGGACTCCTATAGAAGAGGCTACAGCTGACATGATTGTGGACGGGCTGGACGACATGCAGAGGAAACTGGTGGCCATGTTCAATGAGAAGGGCGACGAAAAGAAGGTCAGTTTACCACTCAACTGTCCAGATTATAAATGATGTACCAACTACAATGTACCCAATGCCAGCTCAGAGACCAACAAGAAATAGACATGCCTTCAAGTACCAAAGATATCAACCAAAGATTGGGTTTTTTTCCTAGAACCATCGTAGAGTGTAACTCGCTGCCACGAAATACAGTATACCAAATACAGTAACCAATCTTCACTAAATAGCTTGTGTAATAGGAATGTTTAGAGTTGGATGTGCAAAGGCTAGGTGTAACAAGCCATTCGGTATAACATAGCCAGCTATACAGTAATCGTTAATGAGATACATGTCCGCCATGGATGGCCCATTATTTGGCACACACTGATTTTGCCTGGCCAAAGTACCTAAACCACCATAATATGGGCGTCTTCCAATGACAACTGACTGCCAATGTCTAATTTTCAGGCGGAGCTTCAAAAGGAGTTTGTAGGATCGTTCCTTCCACAGTTTCTTGGCAACTACGAGAAGTTAGCCGGCGCGGAGGGATTCTTCGTTGGTGATTCGGTTCGTAATTAACCTTATTCTGCGTGAAAGAACGATACAAAAACAGATACTACATACACATAAAGAGGAAGTATTTGATGTCAATGTTTAGATCTATATTTGAACCAAACGTTAAGTAATTGTGAACCAGTAACATCTAGCTTCAGTGCACAGTGAACTAGTCATATTAGCAACCATTTCATTCATTACCAACCACTTAAACAAGTGGTTGGTAATGAATGAAAGCCCATTATTGAACGTTTATGCTCCTCCCGATGACTTGCTCTTACAAGCTAAGTACAGGTCACGAATAAAGCAGAAGTAAAAAATTACAGTGAAATCTTACTAAAATTAAAATTATACAGGCCAATGTACAGGTTCAACTTCTTCTCGCTACTAGATATATATACTTAAAGCAGTTATAGACGTATGAACAGATGGAGTCTACGGCAAAAAGCTAGTATCCACTAGCTTTCGTCAGTGAATTCGAACTGTGTATCTTCACGTATTTTCATATCAATCAATCAATAGTTTGTGCTTATAAACCTGCAGTTCTCCTCTAGCTTGAAACGTCTGACCTTTTCCAAAATCATATCCATTTTCTTGAGTAACTGCTTTTTGGCGTATCTTATTACCTGGATGTCTAACCTTCATCGACGTAGATGGAGTCTAGTTTCATAAGCTTCATGAAGAACAGGTGTAAATGAGTATTGTCCTGTCATGTATTTGTCCCCAGTGTTGGTGGCGGTATTTTGCGATTTAAATAAGATTGAGAATGAATACCATTTCGTAGTCGATTGTACGTTATATATTAATGAGAGAGATTTCTTATATTCTTATATAATGGATAAGTTCCCCAGCTTTGCACATTTAAATGAATCAGAAAATTCCTATTTCTTATGAAACTTGACAAACCATGTATCACTAATTCTATATGCTCGTACATCTATAACTGCGTCAAGAAGCGAGAAGAAATCGAACAATGTAAATAGTAGATCACATTAGAATGTATAGTTTAAATATCATTGCTGTATTCTTTTCCTTGTCTATCCATGACCTGTACCTAGCTTGTTAGAGCACCAACGTACAATAAAGGTCTTTCATTCATTAATATAAGTTGACAAAACTTGAGTGTGTCGTCACCACGTCTGGTGATTACATGTTGGAATAAAAAAAAAAAACTTTGCTGTTCTATCCTTTCCATGCTGCTCAGCTGACCTGGGCCGACATCGCGTTCTTCAACCTGATGGGCTGGGTGACGCCCATGGACCCGGCCGTGCTGGGCGGCTTCCCAAACCTGAGCAAAGTCATGGACAACGTGCAGTCCCAGCGGGGAATCGCTAGGTGGCTCAAGGAGCGCCCGCAGACCAAAATGTAGCCGTTGACGTTGCCATGACAACAACTAACTAGAGCTAGTCGTTTGTGAAGACCAAACAGACACTGCACGAAATCCTACCTTAAAGTATCCATAAAGGTATACGCAAGAAGAAACGAAATCTTTTAGCATACTTTAATTTTAGTGAAAAGAATATGGATTTTGTCTAGTGACAGCACAAGATACAAGGAAGGATAACATAGCTTTTTAGTGGATTGCAGTATATGTATTACAGTACATGTATTTCAAGCTAACACCAACTTACACACTTAGATACGAAAGGCTAACCAAATTAGATAGAAAAGTATTTCCTAACAATCTTCCACCAGTGCGGCTATCATGTCTAGCACCCAGTCATTAAAATGACGCGTTTTTGCAAATGCAATGTGTTTTCTTAGATTAATTCCAACAGATACCTTTGCCATAGACTCGTTGTGCATATTAGAATTTAACATTCTACATATCTGAGACTTAAAAGCTTAAATTTATCAGTCCTATGCATTGCATTCCAATACAGGAAACTATACACAATTCCATAATCTATATCGTTCCTGATTCTATCATGGGGACATGCTATTATTCTTCATATATATAACATCGTTAGCAAAAGCGAAACTTGTATATACCCCCGAGACAATTTAATCAGTTATGAGAAATTTAAAACTGTGCCCCAACTCACAGAATTATTCACCGTGGCACAATTTTCGACCAAATCACTGTCTGACCCGAACGCTATGATCACGTGGATTCAGTTGTGACGTCAGTTGTAATGTCACAATGGGTCAAAGTTGGTCGGAAGTCGACATCGTCCCCCGTCTGAAATTTAAACTTTCTCATAATATATTTTGCCAGCGCAGATGAACTTTTATGCTAATTTCTTCAATTGGTACTGTACATAGACTCGTGGTGCTCCAATCCCTCCCTCAGATCTCGCGCGAGTTGGAGGTGGAAGGCGTGCACAGGCATTTCCGGTCCGGGGGCGTAACGTCCCACGTCGAACGCAGTGGACTCCATGCCTCTCTGAACCCCCTCACACACCCTCGTGTCCTCCTGCTGGACCTGATCACTGTCCTTAAGGCTCTGCTCGATAAACTCCGCCAACTGAAATTAAATGTAAATAGGTTAGATGTAGACGTCTGATTTCAGAGTTTAAGAGAACAACTCGATTTCCATGATAGTCTAAACTTGGGAATAACATTACACAATGTCAGGCTTTCACTTTTGAATCAAAGTCACGGTGTAATGTTATTCCCATGATTCAGACTATCAAGGATCTCAAGTCAAAAAGTGAAGTTATAAATTCTACACGATGGTTAAACTACAACGCAACCGCTTTTCTCTCGTATGAGGCTTTGTAATTGAGCTTAAGTCCAACGTTGCATCAGGATTTTGCCTGCTGTTATAGACGGTATATTTTCGGACACAAGATTTGAAAACTATATATAGACGGGATGTCATCCTTAAGTGCGTGAATATTATATTAACGAGACGTTCTGCTGAAGTGCTATGTACAATACATGTACATGACGGGTTTCACACAGGCTCAGTACGTTCTACCGACGTGCCAGTCTACCGTACTACTCTCCAAGCAGAGGTTTGGGTTTTGGGTTATTTGGCATGTTTTTAGACTATTTCTATCGGGGTTTCTTTTTTGCACTGGAATTTTTCTTTCACCCAAAAAAAAAGATAAAAATTCCAGTGCAAAAAAGAAACCCCGATAAAAAAAAAACACCCAAGACCCAAACCTCTGCTTGGAGAGTACTACCGTACCTCTGTCTCGCTCATCTCCTCCGCGAAACTCTCCTTCAGGTAGAAGTCATAGATCATCAGGGAGCGGTCAGGCCCCAGGGGCAGCAGGATGTTGATGTCCAGCCACGGACCGTACCTGTTGACCAGCAGGTTCGGATAGATGCAGGAGTACACCGCCTTTGAGCCGATTCGCTGACGCTTTAAAGTGTTGTCGTTGTCATCTTTACCGATGCACACCTATCACACGTATCGGACGCACAGAGAGAGGAAGATGAGTGAACAAGATCTACATATGATGATGGCAATAAGAAGTTCTTACCATAATTGCATTTTAGACATCAGTACGCCTTGTAATGCTTAGTTATGCTACGTTATGATGTACCTTTGTATATGTAAAGTCATACTACTACTACAGTACTACTACTACTACTACTAGTACCACTACAACTACTACATATCACGCTAAGATAAGCTCAACAGAGACGGGGGGCGCCACGGACTTTCTGCAACCTATGATCCATTGCTCACGGAGTCGTGTGTTATCCGCGTGACGTCATGGAAACGCTGGATTGCTCATTCCTTGACTGGAGTTGTACAGTCGAAAATTTGGGTGAGTCCAATTTTTATCGTACGTGTTGAAAATCACAGTTCAATCTTGTTCATAAGGCTGGGATAGGTTGTCATAACTGAACGTTACGCGCCTAATCATCTCTAGAACAGAGAAGTCCAGGGAACTGGCTAACCTGCATGTTGTAGATGTCTCCCACTTCTGTTCTGAAGGTGCTGAGGTCCAGATTGGATGACAGGTCGCGATGGACGTACTCCAAATGATATCCGCTGTCTGCCGCGTTATCCACGATCAGTTTCCAGTTACATCTGATGACGGGGGCAAATACAACAAAGGTACACCATCCGGACAATTTTACCCTGGTGGGAAAAGGCTGAGCTGGTACTGCCGGCGGCAGATGTGTAGTACTAACCTGAGCTGGTACTGCCGGCGGAAGATGTGTAGTACTAACCTGAGCTGGTACTGCCGGCGGCAGATGTGTAGTACTAACCTGAGCTGGTATTGCCGGCGGCAGATGTGTAGTACTAACCTGAGCTGGTATTGCCGGCGGCAGATGTGTAGTACTAACCTGAGCTGGTACTGCCGGCGGAAGATGTGTAGTACTAACCTGAGCTGGTACTGCCGGCGGTAGATGTATAGTACTAACCTGAGCTGGTATTGCCGGCGGCAGATGTGTAGTACTAACCTGAGCTGGTACTGCCGGCGGCAGATGTGTAGTACTAACCTGAGCTGGTATTGCCGGCGGCAGGTGTGTAGTACTAACCTGAGCTGGTATTGTCGGCGGCAGATGTGTAGTACTAACCTGAGCTGGTATTGCCGGCGGCAGATGTGTAGTACTAACCTGAGCTGGTACTGCCGGCGGCAGATGTGTAGTGCTAACCTGAGCTGGTACTGCCGGCGGAAGATGTGTAGTAATAACCTGAGCTGGTACTGCCAGCGGCAGATGTGTAGTACTAACCTGAGCTGGTACTGCCGGCGGCAGATGTGTAGTACTAACCTGAGCTGGTACTGCCGGCGGCAGATGTGGCGCATGCCGCGGGTGAACCCCATCTCCTCCAGCTCCTGTGCCAGCGGACCCACCTTCTGGTCGAAATCATCTTCGTCCGGCTGAGAAACAAAGCATTGGTGCGTAAACACATCAACATCAAGTTAGAAAGTACGTGTTTACTTTTCATAAGATACAGGTCTTACGCCAATTCCAGAAGGCTACAGAATTTGTCAGCCTTCATTTTGCTTCTTGTCCGTCTAATTTGATTACTAGTACTTTTTATGACAAACATGTACAACTACCGCCACCTTTGGAGAGTTTGGGAACGATAAGTCATTTTCCAGTAAGTGTTGTCTTGAAGGATACGATTGGTCAGACTACGAAAGCACTATAGGAAAAGAACCCCTCCCCCCACCCTCTTCATCTTCAACATGAATTCGGATCTCAGACCTCAATGTGCGATCTTTTGTAAATGTTATTTTAGGATACTGAAGCAACGTAATCTGTTTGCATTCAATCTCCTTTTCCAATCCCATCTTTATCGTGCAAGAGAAACTGCTGTCAAGTGTTATGTGTTGAATAACATATATAAAAGCAGCGAGCGCTACCAGATGCGGAAGTGATTTTCTCGCTCTTGGATTGACTGAACCCAAACATATCCATTACAGCCTACCTAAGGGCCACGTGGAACACAGACACACACACAGACACACACACAAAACAATATAGAAGCGCTTTCATGAATGTGCAACGCTGCATGGTTACTCACATATCCTGCCAGACGAAGGAATACCAATGGACCCCAGGTGCGCACTCCTATGGGCTTCAGCCCGTTTTGTGCTGCCACGAAGTTTTTGATACCCCGAAGTTTTGTTGGCTTCCTCAGCCTACTTATGGCAAGAGAAACAAGATGATAGCCAGTTAGCAATCAAGCGGTAACGTCACACTTTGTTAGCACCTTCCGTCATCGATCGAAAGTCTTAGAAATGTTTAAACTGGTCGGCTTTTTCTAGTATGAGTCTTGTATTTCTTTCTCTTTTCATATTCTCTCAAATCTTTTCTTTGTGGTGTTGGTGTTGAAATAAGTTTTAAACTTGACTGCGTCACCACTTTGTCGCTGTACCTGTGCTTATGTTGATTAAAACAAGAAATGTTTTTAATGGTGGCCAGGGGCCAAGACGGGAATAGCTGATAGTGTGGCGTGAGTGTGATGACGATGTTTGACTCAAATAATTGGCCGCCTTGGTGACTTGAACGGTCTAATACTAATAAGACTGGACTTAGATACACACTACCTATAATTGGTATGTATCCTGAGGTCTTTCTAATGGAGAAGAACTATTTTGTAAAAGTTTAATTGGGTCAATTCTTGTTTCATTCGGCCGGTCTTTCCCCCCTGACACCTGTCTGGTTTTCATTCATGTTGTAATGTATCCGACTCTCGACCATGGATTGAACGAATGCGATACTTAGCGTCGCAACTCAATATCTGAAAATGTGTGTAAGGCCACACCGCCTTAATTCTATGGATGACATCCTCTGAAGACCCCCAAACTAGTGCGCGCGGGCGAATAAAAAAAATCCGGCCAACTTAAAAATGCTACTAAACCACAGGAATACAATCAGTTCTTGAGTCGTGGACCTTCTGTAGCCTGGGTGCCAGGCTTCGTATTGTCGCTAACTACCGTGGACTACCCAGGTTTAGAGCCAGGGCCTCAGTGGACGTGATCTTTTTTTTTTTTTTGGAGGACAGGCGAAAATCAATGCGCGCGTGGATGTCATCCATAAAATTAAGTCAGTGTGGCCTAATAGTCAGAACTAGCGTTGACCTGCCGTCCAGCGCGTATGTCCACCCATGGTAGCAGCAGACGAACTCGCTCGCCTCTCCAGCTTCCCGCCACTCCACGACGTTACCATGGTGACAGCAGACGTTGTAGAAAGCTCTCAGGGTGTTGGACCTGTCGGACGACACTATGAAAGGCTCTCTCCCGATGGTGCCTGTTCAGAGGAGGAAGCGTTGTGAGTGACTTATAAAGAGGCCTCATCAACCTGATCTGAAGAAATGGAAGAGGCAAGATAAAGAAATGGAAGAGTCAAGATGTCTGACAGAAACATCAGCGATGCTAGAAAGGTGTGTGTGTGTTTGTGTGTGTGTTTGTGTGTTACTTTGTGTGTGTGTGTGTGTGTGTGTTTGTGTGTTACTTTGTGTGTGTGTCTGTGTGTTTGTGTGTTACTTTGTGTGTGTGTGTGTGTGTGTGTGTGTGTGTGTGTGTGTGTGTGTGTGTGTGTGTGTGTTGTTGTGCTGGGGGGGGGACATTACGTCTTCCATGGTTTACAAAAGAGAAGTCAAACCCTTCAGACATAGTTTTAGACAAGCTTTAGTTTTAGACAATTACCTTGTGATATTATGAAGATTTTGAAGTTATTTTGTACCCTGTTCAATGTTCTATTTCTTATTTGCAGTTACCTTCCGGGCAGGAATTTGCAATAGACTTATACTTTATTATCACGGCAATAGTGATTACCAGTGAAGAATGCCCCTGGGGTAGAAACTTGGTCCGTCCTTCCTACAGCCACCCAGTTGTTTCTCCACACGGTGTCTGCTTCCAGCTCATGGATCCCAGGATTCCTGTACCTGAAGTGTGTATATACAAGGCCTTTCACTGCACGAAATACTACCTTTAAGTATACCTTAAAGCGTGCGTAAAGGTATACGCAAATGTAGAACCGAAATCTTTACGTATACTTTTATGTGTGCGTCATTTACATTTACGAGGATACATAAATTTGTACTCTCCAAGCAGAGGTTTGGGCTTTGCCTCATTTTTGACGTGTTTTAGGTGTTTTTATCGGGCTTCTTTTTTCCTACCGTCATCGTTACGTCAGCCAAAGGATGTGGCAAATGGTACATGTAGTGGCAAAGGATACTGCCTGGGCAATTTGATACTGTCTTTGCCGCCACCAAAAGATCTGCTTCAATATTAGTACATTTGTGGAATACATGGCGGAAACCATAACAACCAGCCGGCTAGCCACTCTCAGAGTATTGGAAGTAATGTTCGTGAGACGTACCAGCTAGAAGGCGGCGTAAGGGCCTCATGTACGGGAGCATCGAGGGAGAATCGAAGCACTTCGTCGGCGACGGCGGGGTCTATCTTGGTGAAGCGTCGGTCTACCGTCTTGAAACGTCGGTCTGCCGTCTGGAAACGTCGGTCTACCGACTTGAAACGTCGGTCTGCCGTCGTGAAGCATCGGTTTACCGCCGTGAATGGTCGAAAGATCCGGACTCTTGCGGTACCAAGAGATGTTATCAGGCTCGCCATGTTGGTGTTACTGATTGTCTAACCTGGGCAGAGCGATTAAGTATCATTAAGTAGGCGTGTGCATCTTCAGTTAATAATTAACGGTTTTTAACCTCGCAATTCTTTAACATATCGCGCATCGAGATATCGCGCTATGCTTGATACTTGTTAAACTTAATACCGTCCTCAAGGATAGCCTCCTGTGCAGGCCACCGGGCAGGTGTGTACAAACCTTCTCTGGGCGGCTGGTTGCAGGATGCCCGGCAAAAGAACGCGGTCCCTTTCCATTCCTTTCGGAGCATATTCTACAAAAGGCAGTATCAAAACTCTCACCCGCCCGGAGGCCTGCACAGGAGGCTACCTCAAGGACGTCAGAGGACAACGACCTGAACCCGCTGGGGGCACGGACCTGAGTCGGGGCAACATTGCTGCGCCAACTGCAGACCGTCTGTCGTGGACTAGACATGTGATCGACAGATCAGCAGCCGACTGATGCTGATCGATGATCGTTCTTAATATATCCTCAACGTTGACACAATATTGCTACCAAGACACATAGCAAGGTTGTTGGCGTATTTTCAACCCTCAGACTATGGTGCATGGACAAAAAAGTTCAGCATAACACTACCAGCCGAACAAAAAGTTTATACCAGCCACGTTATGATAAATAATAAAATAAGCTACATTTTGGTACATAAAACGAACAGAAAATGTACAAAAACATACCTGAGGGATCGTGGGTTGAAGAGTTCCCGAGTCCTTTTAGTTTGTCTGTACCAAACAAAGACACACCCAAGTGATGGTGAGTTGGAATTTTCTACACCCAACAACAGAAAAACCGGGTCAACAAGAATTCCTTTTATGGAACACAGCAAATTGAGAATTTCGAATTCCACCTTAATCATGCCGCGATTAGCTCCTAATATGCATACTTGTCCTCTCATTATGTTAAGCATTACTTAAGCTATCTAATTACTAAAAACGATGACAATCAGTTATATTTTTAAACTAACTGCACTGCAAGCTGCTAGGGGGCCCACGTCACTTCTTATCTATCCTTACGACATATCATTGAAACCGAAAGTTTTGTTGCAGCACCAAGTAGCTATAGATAACCTCCTTTGCAGTACCGAGGAAAGCTACGATACACCCCACAAATGTACATTATACCTTCACGAAAAACATGGGCAAAACACTTGCCAAAGGTCTGAAATCTCTAGCCTGGATACCATCCTATTTCATAGTATTTATATGCCTGCATCTATATTTCTGCCATATATTTGAAGTTCTTTATTTTCAAACTCGTCCATTTGTATTGCTATAATTGCCAATTTAGGGAAACAGAAAGAAATCTGACAGTTTGTAAATCTACCAAAAATTATGAAAATACATTGATTCGTTGTGAATTTATCTGCTTTGAAAAGTTTCGCCAGAAACCCCTCTGCAGTTCCAGAACAAGCTGCTAGGAGGACCAAACCCACACCACTTACTAGTATTACTTGCTGGAAGACTTATCCACCACTCAAAAATCAAGACCATAGCATGTCCAGGACAAAAGATACTAAAACCGGAAGTTCTGCTGCGGTACCAAGGTCAGCCACCAGGATGCCCAAAATCGACCTTGACCTTTGGCTACCCAACACCTACCCACATACCGACTATAATTACAATCCATCCAAAGGTTCAAAAGTTATGCTGGCCGCAAATGTCCGGAAACACACACACACACACACACACACACACACAGACAGACACGCCAAAAACAATACCTCCATTTTTCATGGAGGTAATGATATGTTTTCCGCTTGTAAACTTATTTACAAAGTCATAATATGAAAAATTCTGTAAAAAGTTGAAAACCCCTTACGAGCCCATTGATTTTGGCAATTCCCAAATCGCCCAAATCCGCGAGTGGGCTGGATCCTTACATTACAAGTGACTGTCTTTATCTGTACTTCCGGTTTCCAACCGCCCGAAATTAAGGTGCTTTGGGGTTATACGTTTGATACTTGATCGACCTACAAATCTTAACTTTTCTAGAAAACGCTGAGTATTTTCAGTGAGTTTTGAACGGTCCTGTCGTACATTTAAAATAGTATACAAACGCCACGGAGGAGAAAGAGCGTACTTTGAAGTTTTACTTGATTTTTTCGGGCTCTCGCGGTTTCGCCGTTTGCAAAATGCATCATTTTTCAGACACCGAGTGACGAAGCCGCGGCAACCGGAAGTGGCTATGTTGATAAACTCAGCGCTCACTACAACAGCTCGTATCGCCGAGTTACCGACAAAGTTTGAGGCGGAATCACCTTATTTCTATCACAAATAACTCAATATCATAACATAAACTTCTCGTAACTGCTTGTGAGAAGGAGAAGGCGTAGTTTTGGGGGTGCTTTCGGCGGGCTTGGTCGCAAAAGTTGCCGGGCGGTTGTAAGGAGGGAGCCGGTGTTGATCTATGGGGAACTTCGGCGCTCAGCGGTACATTTTTAGGTCATTTTACAAGCAAGGTAGAAATATGGTGACTTTCCTCGACCCTGGAGAATACTGTGGGGCTAGGGCGGTTCATTCAGCCCGTTGGAATCCAACTGTCGCAGGCAGGCTGGCCCGAGAATACGCCGCTCCGTACCGCACCGTTGGATTGACACTCAGCGGGCCGTCCGGACCGGCTTAGACCCCGGGACTGGCCCTGGTACTGACTGGCACTTCCACGGTCCCCTCTTCTGTTTTTCTCACGTCAAGTTAAAGCCACAAACATCGTCCGGTAACTTGTGGACTAACAAAACACTGAGATGCTCCCCCCTCCCAGGCTCAAAAGGCCGCGACAACACTTCCAACAGTCTCAGACACGCCGCGCCGTATAATACGTTGGCCGGTCAGATTGCCGCTAGCAGGCCGAATACGAACCGGCCTGGCCCTGGTACTGACTCGCACTTCCAGGGTTGCCTCCCTCTGTTTTAGCCACAAACAGCGTCCCGTAAGTTGTGGACTAATACAACACTGATGTGTGCCCCTCTCCTTGGCTTTTAGACCGAATTTTCGTGTTTTGACCTTCAAGTGGGTTCAACTAGTGCAATGGTTCAACCGACTCAGAGCGGCCACTTCAACACACACAGTGCAGTGTAACGCTACTTCATGTACTATATAAGTCTCAAAATCAGCTAATCTTGGCTATAAAATGTATTAACAGTCGGTTAACTTTCTTATCGATAGATAAAAAGCATTTTAACTCCCGCCTGTTATGAGTTTTACGCGGTGGAAGTTCAACTTCAACGGCGGTAGACTGCAACCGTGTCACCCCCATCAAACTCCTTTCAAGCCGTACCCGGAAATTCAAGCCGTACGCGCTCAAAAATTCTGGCCGCACCCGCGAAAATTTCATGCCGTACCTGGTAATTCGTGCCGTACCCTGTACTTTTTCGCCGTACCCAATATAATGGCGGATATCGCTCAGCCCCGGTGCGTAGTCACTCGGAAGTCGTGTCTATATACCCTGTACGAAAAAGTACAGGGTACGGCACGAATTACCGGGTACGGCATGAAATTTTCGCGGGTACGGCACGAATTTCCGGGTACGGCCAGAATTTTTGAGCGGGTACGGCTTGAAAGGAGTTTGATGGGGGTGCGTGTGTAGTTATGCATTCATTACGAGCGTCAAGTGCATGGATCAAAAGCGGCCCCTAGCATTTGACTGCAGGACTGCACCAATGTATTAGCTATAATGGCAGACAAGAAGGCCACTGTTTATCGACTGTTTGAAGATTTCTGCACGGCGGTTGGCAAAATGTCTGGACCTACGAAATACCGGAAGGCGAGGAAGTGTTTTTCGGGGAATATTTTCAAACAGTAACGTTTGCTAGTAACTTGTCATAGCCGCGCAAGCCGATCGTAAGCTTGCCGGAATTTCTTCGGTGATGAGAGTGGTGCACGCCCGCCAAGGCCTCTTGGGCAACCCGGTAAACGTAAAATATATAATCATGGTTAATGCTCAATGATCTATCGAAAATTAACATTTACAAAATATTGTTTTATGGCAAAATGATATTTAGAGTAAATATTAAGCTGTTTTTAACACGAAATTGTGATAATTTGCAGGGACTACTTTGTTCGAGCGGTGTTGGACGGGTGCGTTGTTCGGCGCATGTGCGGGAAACGGTAATAACCCGATGCTTAAACAAATTGACTAATCAGTGCACTGTATGTATTAGCTGCTAATTGACCAATAGGCATGTCCAATAGATTCTTAACCAAAAGTTGTTTTATAATGTCTCTTCTGATTGGTTGATCTTCGTTGGCACAGTTAGTCAATTCAAAGCACTAATATTAGTAGCTGCTAGGGGTCGCTCTTAAATAAACAATGTAAATTCGTATTGGCAATTTTACAATTGACAAGTACCATTGTAATCCGCCAGGCAGCATTTTTGACACGTGGCAAAAAATATGCGATGCAGTCTGATACTAGTAATCGACTGCACGGATGGCAGCCATTGAATTGTTTTCTGGACCGTTCTGTGATGTTTGTTGGAGCAAAGTGGAGAAAGCATGCAATACAGGTAACTTTTATGAATTGATTTAAGTTCCGAAGACTCTTGTCTTTCTACATATCCAAGGTATCTTTGTCTAGCGTCAGTTAGATTGCTAAAAATCCAAGGAGAGGAGGCGAGGCTCGGTGTTGAGTTGATCTAGCCTTGGTAACCTTTTTTCACGGGCCGAATTAAATGTGTTTCACTGTAAGAATATGTCTTTTTCCTGGCAGCCTATCCTTCTAGTCGGCCTTTCTGCTCACTGTCGTCTAAAATTATCGAAACCGACCCCTTAAAAATGCCCCGACGTGCGTTAATGTGCCCGGCGGGAGGGGAACACTCCCAGCGCCGTAGAGATGCCAGGGAGCTCCCGTGGCATGATTACCAGGCTAAAACCAAGGCGCCTCCTTTTAATACTTGATAATACAGACGCCAGACAACTGAATTAGTCAAGAGGACGAATTCCATGAAATTCAAGGCGCCGCGTTGGAGGAGCTATGTCCTCGGGACCAGCGGCAGACTTCGCCCGCGAAAAGTCCCGTAGCGCCCCACCAGCTGTTGTAATAATAATACCTTATAAGAAGAACAGGATGTATCTCAAATTTATTAAGAAAACTTTGTGGGTAATAGGAATGGTATATGTCTGTTTTAAAAGCCGTTTTTCTTTTCTTTAAGATTAAATTTGTCTATTAAGATTGAATTAGACTAGCAGGATGCCATCACCACGTTAATTAGAAAAGGCTGTTTTGCACACCTGTGTAAAAGACCATTTGGTATGGTCCCTCCAAAATGGTGGTTTGGTACGACGAGCATTCTCAGGGATGTATTTTTTGCAACTTTTAGGGTACCTTCTCGACTTTTTATCGGAGGAATGTCTTTCTAAAGTGTACAGTAGACTGTTGGGGACTTTTCGCGGCGGAATTATCCCGTTTCGTGATGTTTTGAGGAGAAAATGCGGATGTTCCCGATCTGGTGAATCTTCGAGAAGACAAGAAAATGGCGAGATTGTTGGCAGACAGAGGATGGTCCAAAGGCGGCTTCGCTTTTCTTACAGGTAAGGAACAAACTATTTGGCTAAGAAAACAGTATGAACATGTCATACTTAACGGCTTATATCCAGAAAGAAATTATGTAGTTCTCTACGTTCCGAGCGGCCATTCCTTTGATTTGGGACAAACTTTGAAAGAGTCCATTTTGCCGCGCATTTCAGTTGTAACACAGTTTCCACGTGCGGTGGGCTTGTACGGTGTTAAGCGTATGTGTATGCTTTTATATTTGTCTACTAGACAACGCTGTGAGTTCATATTTAAATATTTCTGGAAAAGAATGCTATAACAAAAACTCTTGTTTTTCACCAGGTGGCTCAAAAACACCTATTGGAATTTGCACGTGTGCATGATTAGGCCACACCAATTTAATTTGTTGGTTCTCGGATTTGCCTCTTCATTTTTTTCTGATTTGCAAAAAAAAAAAAAGATTCTGGTTCTAACTTCTAATGTCTGTATACGGTAGTTAGGTGGCTGCTGACTGATGCAATAGTGATGGCTCCTGTCTGAACCTGACAAGACGGGATAGGACCAGACTTGGTGACTTGGAGACCCAAGATGAATATCAGGTGAGAAAAGTCAAAATTCTGCATTTTATCTATCATTTACTTACTAATAGTATTATTACAAGACTGTGTAACTTGTAATGTTTATATACATATAGTTAGGTGGCTGCTGACTGATGCTGACCAGTGATGGTGATTCCTGTCTAAATCTCAGTGAACAGACCAGTTTTGAAGACCCAAGAGGAATATCAGGTGAGAACTTAAAATTCTATCTTTTATCAGTAGTAATTACACAGTGTTATTTGAGACAAGTGTGTAACTTCTGATGGCTGTACATTAGATGACATCTGTCTGAATCTGATGATATTGAATTTAACCAGACCTGTTTTGAAGAACCAAGAGGAATATCAGGTGTGAAAAATCTGACATCAGCATTTTAGTTGTAGTTTAAGTGCAAATTATTAAAAGCAAAATAAAAACATACAGTCAATAACAGACTAAGAGTAAACAAAGCACAGATAATTATGTCTTCTAGTCTAGTCATACTCCTAAAATATGTAATCTAGAAACTCTTTTCAAGAAAAAATTCAATGGAAACAGCACATCTTCAACAACAACAGTTAGAAATTTATTCCATCATACTGAATGTAACATGTTTTGTCCTGTATAGACAAACCTGTCAGAAATCAACTTTTACAAGTTGAAAGGGTTTACCCCTTTGTGCTGTTATAGTAATAAAATAGATTAAATAAAATCAAACAACTTACATTCAATGATAGTGTTTTTGTCACCACTATATGTGTGTACCTGACACAATGCCAGTGTGCAAAACTATGAAAAGCTCTGCAAGTGATGTTTTCCTATAACATGCTGTAGCACTAGTTGACTACCCCCTTTTCCCCCAAATACTTGCAGTAAGGAGAAGCAATGCTCGCCTACATAATTATGTTTTATAAAATCACAAATAATATAATAATTGTAGCTATGCATATGCCACTGGACAGCAAGGGACTACTACCGAAAACAGTTTAGCCTTTTACCCACCAGCTTCACAAGTTGATTACCATCTGAACTCCTTTTTCTCTAGAACAGTCAGGGAGTGGAACCGTCTACCAGAAAATATTTTCAAAGCCAAGACAATTTACAGGCCTTGAAGCATGCCATTCACACCATGTAGTTCTGAACAACAGTTATGGGCACTTACCGCCACCCTGCTTTCGGTGGCGGACAGGGAGTGGCGCCCCTGCCCATTGAGGAGCTGTAGACCACAAGATTATACAGTAACACACACAAAACTTGTACGAGCGACCACCCCATTCAAATTACCCCTACCCCCACCGTACTGGAGCCCTCAACCAATTGAGGTTTGCGCGTGAAGAAGCAAGTCTGGCTTTACTCTGTTGCTATTTCCATGACATACCCTCCTATATAGGAACTATAACTTGCTTGTGCCACCACTTCAAACTTGTTCGACCAGGACTTAAGTTATGACATCTTGAAGAGGTGATAGTCACCTGTTAATTCAACCCTTCCACAATATATTTGTGGTAAAGCTTAAAAAACAAATGAACATGTCTTCATGTTCCATGGGTCTGAATTACAGTTACATATTAAAGGGTAACAGTTACCCTTTTCAGTATTGTGCATGACTGTAAAGTTTGAGTGATAACAATTTTGAAAGCTGGGATTTGAACCCCTGAACTGTAGATCCAGAGGCAGGGTCAGTTTAGATGGTCAAAGCTTGCTACTTGATATTCCCAATCTAGTAGATGATAATGATGATTACACTTACAAAACCTTCTTTGACAACAGGCAGAAACAGGCAGTACCCAGGGTGCAACTCTGTTTGGCTCGGGTGTTCTGAATCCAAGATGGCGCCAAGCTCAAGATTATTGTTGAGAAGGTACGCTGGAGTTGACGTATTTGTTGGATTATTGTTGGGAAGGCACGCTGGAGTTGGCGTATTTGTTGGATTATTGTTGATAAGGCACGCTGGAGTTGACGTATTTGTTGGATCGTGGAGGCAGATCTGGTACCTCCTCCCCTGCCGGTATCTGCAGACCTTGTGGCTGTGAGGAGGCACCGGTGGAGTTGATGTGCCTTTTGGATCGCGGAGTTGGATCCGAGATATCGTGTACCGGCGGGATTTCTGAGCTCTGTTGTGACGTCGAGGCACCGTAAGGGATCGTCCTGTTGGATCGCAGAGGCAGATCTTGGATCTTCCCCATCTGAGTTATGTCGGAGCTTTGTGGACTGGCTGAGGCATTGTAGTTGCTGTGCCTGTTGGTGTTAGGTGGTGGTGAAGCTGGTATATTTCCTGCCTCCATGCCTTGTGGCTGCGAGGAGGGCTTGTAGTTGATATGCCTGTGAGTTCGTGGAGGTAAAGCTGGTATATCTGCTGTGTGAGGTATGTCCATACCTTGTGGTTGTGATGAGGGGTCGTTGATGGTTTGCCTGTTGGGTAGGGGAGGGGGGTCCTGGATTGATCTCACTCTTTTTGGCTCCGTTGAGGTTGTTTCGTACATGGGGTTAGCCATGTCCACAGTTGTGGCATATGGAGACACATCTGTGTTGCTTACATCCGGGATCTCTTCGTAAGTAGGCTGTGGAGTTGCTGGGTTTCCGATTGCTGGTTGCTGGCTGTTTTGCTGTGGTGTGTCTCTGCTAACGATTACAGCATTGCCTGGTACACGTCGATGTTCTTGTTGCCTCTTGTAGCCCTTTTGACAAGCAGCCATGGCCCCGCCCAGAAGAAGTAGTGCCAGACAAGCGCCGGTGATGTACATGTAGCTCAGCGTAGAGATGCCGTCTTGCTGCTGCCCTGGGATCATCTCCAAGGTGTTTAGGAAGATGGTCTTCTCTGTTAAAACTGTTTCCTGCTTTCTGGAAGGAGTTATGGTGTTGATGGCTGTGTGGTAGGGTAGATCTTCAGTTCCTGATGCGGTACCATTTTGCAGGGAGTTGTTTGTGGTTTTGTTAGTCCCTTCGATGATCGTTGAATTCCTTGTACCGAGTGTAGTCAGGTTGACAGCTGACTTGAACACATTATGCCTGGCAGCTCCTGGAGTGGTTGAATCCTGTTGGGGGTCCTTATAGCTGATTCTGGTACTCACTTCTCTTATCCCTCCCTTCATTGTTAATTGGACAGGGGATGCTTTAGATGATGAAGCACCAGACGTGACCTGACTGTTTGCTTTTGTAGACTCTACGTTGGTTCCATCCCCGCAGTTGATGTTTCGAGTCTTACCTCCGGAGAATCCACTTGCCTTGGTCAACGATAGATTTGCGTAGATTTTGTCTGTTGCAGACTTCACAATGCACTGGAATCTGCCCTCCCCCCAGCGCCGTAAATCTTGTGGACTCATGTGGAGGGTGCAGGTGGACCTGCCAATGTAGAGTAGGCCTGAGGAGTTGGCTGAGAGTGTGCTTCCTTGCTCGTGAGACAAGTTGGTCGGAAACTCGTGGTCACATTTGTCAGCCCGGTGCCAGACATCCTCTCCATCTGGATATAACCAGCCAATTTTTGGCTGCTGCTCCCAGAAAACTTCGCACACGAGAGCGGCTCCATTGTATTTCAATTGCTGTGATACCTTGACTTCAGGCGATGGACAAACCATTTCTTTGAGACTTTCTGTATTTGTTTCCCTTGCTACATCAGCGATCTTTCTACCCAAAAGGCTGGGTGGATAGCTGCACTGCAGGCTGTCATAATCTTGTATTAGATTACGTACCCTGTTTTCTTTACCTTTCAACAACAACCAGGTGTCTGAATCAAAAGCACAAGTGCATCGGAAAGGATTGTTCTCGAGGTAGACAAACTTTTTTCTTGCATGTTTTTTGATCATGGTATGCAGTGTCCTCTTATGGATTGACTGTACCTTGTTGTTTTGGAGGTAGACGTGTGACCCCTGTGGTAGCCCTCGCAGCCATGTAATCCTCAGAGTCCGATAGGATAGCTTGTTATGGTCCAGATGTATAGATTCAAGCTTGGACAGATGATGAAAAGACTTCTCAGCAATGTGGGAGATGTTATTGTAGGACAGTTTCAGACACTTGAGTTTGGTCAGGCCTGCAAAGTGCCACCTTGCCACCAGGCAAAGACGATTATGCGTTAGGTCAAGGTGCTCAAGATATTTCAGTGGCCATAGGGCATCCTTTTCAAGTTCTTTGATTTTATTCCAAGACAGGTAGAGCTTTTTTAGCCCCCGAAACAGGCCAAACCAACTCCCGACTGTTTGAATGGCGTTATTATTCATTGTCAGTGTCTTAAGTTCTTTGAAATCTCCCGAGAAGACCCCACTTCCGACAGTCCGGATGTTTCCAGGCCCCAAGATTAGCGTGTGAAGCTTGGCGAGATGCCGGGGTAGCATTTCCAGTGTACCAGACTTGCTGTTGTGCCCTGCAATGTGCAGGATGGTGAGATCGCGAGGAAATTTACACTCAAGCAGATCTTCTTGTGCCTGTTCAGTCACGTTGCAGATTGCACAGGGCACCGTGGGGTTGAAGTCAGTCCCCATCGTCTCTGGTATCTCGCAATGTCCAGTGTGTTTAATCTCACAAAAGTCATGACAAGGTTGACCCAACTGAGTCAGACCAAGTGCAAAACACAGGAGGGCGAAAGCAATGTCTGTGCACTGAGCCATCTTTGTATATATGGTCGTTCAATGTCTTTGTGTGTCTTTGTTACATGTAAGTCACCAATGTCCACGTCCAGAATTTGAATTTTGTGGAATACTGTAAATAAAATACAGATCGACTCAGTACTCCTACACTACCAAAATTGCTTTTCTTGTTTTTCCTTGAACAAAGAAAATGTATCTTGTAGCAAGAAAATTATTCTTTGAACAAGAAATTAAAGAATTTAAGTTTATTGAGTTTTCTTGCTGTGGCAGGAAAACGATTCTGTCCACAAGAAAACATTTCTTGGACTAAGAGCTAACTGTTCTTGAAGCAAGAAAACCATTCTGTACACAAGAAAAGATTTCTTGTAGCAAAAAAAAATACCGTAAACTTTCTTAAAATTCTAAAAATTCTTAAGATTCTTGTTAGTGAGCATGATAGTAGAAATATTTTCTTAAGAAAAAAGGTTGATTACAATTCATACAAAATCTTTGAAGAATGTTTCTTGAATTTTCTTGAAAATCCCCCTGGCAAGAAAATATTTCTCAACATAAGAAAAATAAGAAAAAAATTTCTGGTAGTGTATTATAGCCTAGCTTTTGAATGCTGTCGCAGCTTATACATACATTGTATATAATAATGATATAAATGTAGCAGACTATATTGCAATAAATATTGATACAAGAAACAAATATTTCAGGAAAAGACACTTACTGTTACAAAATGTAATAGAGCATTGAAAACCACTCACTCAGGTAGCTCAAATAACTGGAACCAGACGTACGTTCTATCTCAATACCAATAACTGACAAATTTTACAGTCCGGAGCAAAATGTCCAGTCAGCTCTATGGCGGTTTGGTAGCTAGACTTATGACAAATCATTTAAAATACATGTACTGATGGTGGTGTTTGAATAATCACAAAACAATTTGCATACGATTGTTACAAGTGTTGTGACTCTTGTAATGGCAGGGACGTTCTACAAGACCTGCAGTACGTCTTTGGTAAGGACATGCCTACATGTATGATGCAACTTTTTTAAATCCAAGAGCCAACAGATTTGACTTGCATAGCTGTGTTGCTATGGCAGCATGAACATTACATGTACCAGTACCGAAAGTGCGCATGTCCAAGCCTTTGAAACCGTACACACTTTGAAGATTTCCTTGAATTGTTTTGAAAAATTGTTTTTTATGTTGCAGACAGCATATTGCAAGTAAATAGTGATTCAGTTGCGTTCATCTTTGAATAGTAATGCTTAACTGGAAAACCTCAGTTCACAAAAGACTCCTGTTTCATGCAATACATTGTACATGTCATCATTATCATTACACAGAGAACCACTGTGGAGCGACAAGCTATATGATTATGATGATGTTGTCCTTAGTTAACATCTCTACACAGGGCTGGAAATACTGAGTGCATGTGCACCTTAGTGCACCCAAAATTGGAGCTGTGCTCCCAGTTTTTTTCTATGTGTGCACCAGTGCACCCAAATATTTTCTTAGGTTTAACGTATGTAAAGATGTTAAATGTGTACAGAATATTCTTAACATCTAAGTGTCAGAAAAAATAAATACAATCATTGTTAATACTTGAAAGAAACATAATTTTTTTAAAGAAACATAATAGTTTTTGCTGACATTCTACTTATCTTCGTTATCTTACATGGTACACCTAAAATATTTTTGTGCATCCAATTTTTTAGGTTGGGTGCACCAGTGCACACCTATTCCCAAAAATGAATTTCGAGCCCTGCTACATGTAAAGTAAATACTGCCAGATGTTTGTTATGTTTATTTTTTCTACAACAGCAAAGGGTTTTTCAGAATGTGAAAGTTGATGTATCTTTTTCTGAATTGTGTATTTCTTTTACACCCTAGGTTTGGGAAGCTGCTACTGTACACCTGGCCATGCTCCTGTGTGTGCTATGGGACCTGTCAGCTGTCCTGTGTACCTGTCCACATTCCTGGAGAACCTGCATGCCTGTGTGCCTGTCCATAATTCCCTGTGTTACTGATGAGGGACCTGCCAACTTGAAGACAAGAGAACATTGACTTGACTGTGAGTTGGCTTTTATGTATAGAACTCTTCCCAAAATGGGGTCTGCATGCCGCAGCGCGTAATCAGCCGTTTTAGTTTTGTATCGTGTGAAGTCGGGTGTTCTGATTCATTTTCGTAACCTGCACTGTATACCGGTATCTAAGCGTCAAGCCTGCTTGAATGAAGCATGATACGGGTTCATTGCTTTGCACAGTTTTGCATATTAATTGGAAGTCGTACAAGTCTGATTTCACTGCAATCAACAAGTTAAGCGCCTTGACTGAAAGACTGATGTAGAGATTTGTTTGAAAAAAACACCACTGTTGAAACTAGCCCTTCCTGCTATTTGTTGTCATTTTTGAAAGAGTTCACATTTCTCTACTTATATAAGGCCACACCAATTTATTTTGTTTGTTCTCGGAATCGCCGCTTCGAGATTTTTCAAAATCAAATAAAAAATAAAATTTGATTTTGGCTCAGAAAAATATGCCGATACACGTTTACGAACTATTATCCGTAGCTATTCCCTACCTAGCCGTAACATTCTACAAGAAGCGCTTTCAAAGCATTTTCTAGAGCATACAATGTCATGTAACTCTTTCTACATGTATTGAAGTAACGGGATGGTTGCAGTGTGTGATGTTGTCACTTTTATGGTCATTCCGTGTTGCCTGGGGTTTGTTTGCCATCACACTAATTATACTTTCATATTGTTAGGTGTGTCCTGAGGTTCGGCTGTCCGGTCTGGGAGAAACCTGTCATGGAGGCTCCGAGTCAGCAAACCAGATGACTTGAAGATGCTGAGGGAAATGAAGACTTTCCAAAAGTAAGTCTCTGTATTTTGCAGCATATTTCTTTGAGTACGGCCACACTGATTTGACTGTATGTGTGGATGACATCCTTTGGGCAGCCCAAAACTGCAAGTGATGCAAGTGAACAAAAACAAAGTTGCTTTCTCTATGAAATGCTTCTCTATGGACCCTTACAGGCAACAGGTAGCTACATTCTAACCAGGGTTTAAACAGGAGAATAAGGGCGCTGCTCCCTCATGTAACCAGCCAGCTCCCTCATGTAACCAGCCAGCTCCCTCATACCAATTTTTAGATTGAACCTTAAGTGGCTACTTACGGACCATAGTCATTCTCAAAACAATCTTTTTCCAGTAAAGATGTAAAAACAATACAGCAATGCATTCTAGCACTGCAAACTGTGTTACTCTCTTTAAAAAATCCCCCCTCGGTCGCTTCGCTCCTTTGCCATGCTTACGATCTGTTCCCTCTCGCTAAATTTTTTTAAGAAAACCCGGGGCGGCCGGGCCTGCTAACTGTCATAAACCTTCATGTTGTGTGACAATAATATCTTCCATTAGGAAGGCCAATTGCTGTTGTCAATACAGTGACTTTTGTTTCTTTGTCTTCAAGATGCGGACTGGACTGCAGCAGGAGGAAGAACCAGACTTTTGTAGGCAGGGCTGCATGAAAGAAGATGGGGAGGTGTGAGTATAGTTTCTTTATTAACACGAGACAACACTCCACATGCACACACTTGCACTCACATTTCTCTTTTTTCATTTAATGTTTATTGTAGCCGGCGACTTCAATTACATGTTGAGCTGAAAAATTCTTCATGTTGTATGGTTGAATGCCAAATTGCCCCTAAATTGTTGCTTCAGACCTTTACACTTAAATTCTCCCGCCAAAAAACTGCGTATCTTAGCCGGACACATTAATTCCTTAGTCATCCTCTTCATATTGTATGAATGCCAAATTGCCCACAAAATTGTTACTTTGGACCTTTATACTTAAATTCTTCCGCCGAAAAACTTAGCATCTAAGCTGCATGAATTCCACGTTGTTATCCTCTTCATATTGTATGAATTCCAAATTGTCGTTTTGGACCTTTACATTTAAATTCTCTCGCCGAAAAACTTTGAATCTTAGCCGGCTGCATTAATTCCTTAGTCATCCTCTTCGTTTTGTATGAATGCCAAATTGCCCCCAAAATTGTCGCTTTAGACCTTTCTTTACACTTAAATTCTCTATCTTTGTATTAATTCCACATTAATTCCTTGTTTAGTCCATTTTCCCCGCCCCAAAAAAATTAATTGGCACCCTCACCTGGTTAATTAATTGGATTAATTTTTCCCGCCAAAAAACTTAGTATATAGAGCACTCTAACCTTGAACTTGTGCCCCCCTCCCCACTCTTCCTGCCCACCTCCCACACTTCTTCCACAACTCAGAGTATGTTACTTACACTGTTGTCTGGACTTCTTCGAACATGTAGTCACCACACTCTGCTACACAAACACTTTGTTGATCGAGTGCAGTTTTTCCACCACTTAGACTTTAGAATAATCTCTCGCTCTCCTGGTCAGTCAATTGCACTGGTATACTGATGTGTCGAAGCATCAATGTCTCCGAAAAGACATCCCCCGGGGAGTACAC
>NW_017804420.1:542984-610772 GCF_001625305.1 Branchiostoma belcheri
CTCCCCGCGGGATGTCTTTCCGGAGACATTGATGCTTCGACACATCAGTATACCAGTGCAATTGACCGACCAGGAGATTATTCTAAAGTCTAAGTGGTGGAAAAACTGCACTCGATCAACAAAGTGTTTGCTACCAGAGTGTGGTGACTACATGTTCGAAGAAGTCCAGAGAACAGTGTAACTATCATACTCTGAGTTGTGGAAGAGGTGGGCAGGAGAGTGGGAGGGGGCACAAGTTCAAGGTTAGAGTGCTCTATATACTAAGTTTTTTGGCGGGAAAATTAATCCAATTAATTAACCAGGTGAGGGTGCCAATTAATTTTTTTTGGGCGGGAAAATGGACTAAACAAGGAATTAGTGTGGAATTAATACAAAGATAGAGAATTTAAGTGTAAAGAAAGGTCTAAAGCGACAATTTTGGGGGCGACGAGGACAACAATGCAGCTGGCTGTAATACGAAGATTTCGGTGGGAGAATTTAAGTGTAAAGGTCCAAAGCGACAATTTTGGGGGCAATTTGGCATTCATACGATACGAAGATTTTCGGCAGGAGAATTTAAGTGTAAAGGTCTAAAACGACAAATTTTGGGGTAATTTGGGATGCATACGATATGAAGAGGATGACTAAGGAATTCATGCGGCCGGCTAACTAGGTGAGGGTGACAACTAATTTTTTTGGGCGGGAAAATGAACTGAACAGGAATTAGTGTCGAATTGATTCATATATAGACGTATAAGTTTTTTGGCGGGAGAATTTAAGTGTAAAGAAAGGTCTAATGCGACCATTTTGGGGGCAATTTGGTATTCATACGATACAAAGAGGATGACTAAGTGAGTAAGTCTAAGGAATTAATGCGGCCGGCTAAGATACGAAGTTTTTCGGCAGGAGAATTTAAGTGTAAAGGTCCAAAGCGATAATTTTGGGGGCAATTTGTATGAATATACAATATGAAAAGGATAACAACATGGAATTCATGCAGCCGGGTTAGATGCGAAGTTTTTCGGCGGAAGAATTTAAGTGTAAAGGTCTGAAGCAACAATTTAGGGGTAATTTGGCATTCAACCAATAAATGTTAAATGAAAAAAGAGAAATGTGAGTGCAAGTGTGTGCATGTGGAGTGTTGTCTCGTGTTAACAAAGAAACCATACTCACACCTCCCCATCTTCTTTCACACAGCCCTGCCTACAAAAGTTTGGTTCTTCCTCCTGCTGCAGTCCAGTCTCCGGGTCCGCATCTTGAAGACAAAATAAAAGTCACTGTATTGACAACAGCAATTGGCCTTACTAATGCAAGATATTATGTCACGCAACATGCATGTTTATGACAGTAAGAATGGAGCTAAATGCTGCCTGTAAAGGTCCAAAGCACAGTGCAGAAAGTGTGACGTGCTGTATCTCAAAAAACTAAAAGTGCAATGTGGGACCAAGGAGGTTATACTGGAGACATTATACAATGTAACCTCTTTTGTCAGACTAATTGTTTGAAGATGTGAAAAGGAGTCTAGAAAAGTGTGACATACTATGCAATTAAAAGCAGTAAAATCTTTAAAGACTGAATGATTGGATTATAGGATAGAAATTTATTAGCCTGGGTGTGTTGCTGAACAAATAAAATATACTCACAAGTTACAACCGTGCCCACTGTCTTCTCTCACTGCTTTGCTGTCTTCATTTCCTTCTGCATCTTCAAGTCAAATGGTTTGTTGAGCTGTCATCGCAGGTTTCTCCCAGACTGGACAGCCTCAGCACACACCTAAAATAATATAAAAGGATGTGTGATGGAAAAACATCCCCAGGCAACACTGAATAATCAAACTAATAATTATAGCATCATGCAATTCAACTATCCCATTGATTGAATAGATTATGAAAGAGTTAGGCTCTAGAAAACTGCTTTTAAAAGTGTTGCAAAATGTATTGTACTTGTAGCATGTTACACCTCAGAGTTCTTGTTAAAAATAACATGTGAGGCAAGGAATAAGTCATGTATTACTAAGTTTTCAAGCAACTTGCTTGAATCGATGCTCAAAAAGATAGGCTTTTCAAAGTGTTACTGGTAGCAAGCTATGCCACAGCTCTTAATAATACATGTGCATCCATTAGGAGAGGAAAAATCTATGACACTGTTGTTAAGTTTTGTCTCACCTGCATAACCAGGTACAAACTCTTCAGGTGGACTGGTTTGCTCAGCCGTCATCGCAGGTTTTCCCAGTCAGGACAGGAACGTCAGGACACACCTAACTAATATAATGAATAATTAGTGTGATGTGTGATGCTCCCCCCAAAATTTCCAGGCAACTAGGTGATTATGAAAGATAATAAAATCCTGCAATTTAACTATCTCTTTGCTTAGATGATGCTTGCGGTTGATTGATAAAAAGTCTGATAAACTACATGGCATAAACTACATGACATAAAATGGCCAAGCAAAACTTAAAAGATTATTTTGTCAGAGAATATTCCCTAGATACGTTAGTATCATGTAACTTCTTTCCCTAGATTTAGATTGTTACAATGTGCTCTTAATACTTTCGCAACACTGAAACATTTTAGTTTTAATACTTGTCGAAAGTATAGAATGTACTTTTATTTGTTTGACCGATTCTTACACCTACTATTCCTCCCTTTCAAACAATACACACAGCTTACCTGCAGTACATTTCACTCTACAGAAAGAAAGCACAACATTGTCCTTTCCATTTTCTGTGAAGGAATAGGACATATTACCAACAATCATTTTGTGACCAAAGTATTTTCCCTGAAATCCACTCAATCAATCATGGACAAAATTGTACTTAAAACAATTACATTATAATCATATTTAATAATAAAATGTATTTTGTGCATAACTGTCATGTTCCAATTGTGTTAAAAGAAATAATTGTGGAATGCCCATCAATACTTTGCCTTCTTTGTAGAATGGACCGTTCCATAAGCCATGCCCCCTTAGCAACGCCCTAGCAACTCGAACACCTCCGTCAAAATCAGCGCGGGAAGGGCCGTACCGACTGCCGCCGCCAGAATGTCAGATTTGCAGCCCAACTTTACGGTCGATTTTTGGGCAGCGAGACGAAAAAATTGGTTAAGCTATATTTGTTGAACAGTGCATCCGCAGAGTAGAATTATTTCAGGAGGGGACAGAGGTAGTTTCAGTGAGAGCAAAATGTTTTCGCTCAATACAGACGCGGGATTGGCCGCATAACATCAACCGGTAGGTGGACAATAGTGCCCGGATGCTGACTAACAGCTGATACATGTGTGAAACAGAGTACGTTTATCTGTAACAGGTTTTCCATGGCATTTGCTGCATGCATCACAGCTGCATACAAGCTCGGGAAAAAAACGAAATGGGAAATAAAAACTCACGGGGACTCACGAGGGAGGGCGCAACTTATAAAGGGATTTGTGGTACAAGTAGAAAAATAAGCACGCAAACACGGACATAAACCATAATGATAGCTTATGAACAAATGGAAGAATAACAGAACGTCCTTAATCAACTTGAAAGTGCATGCAATTTCACAAATTCAGTTTCACATGTAAAACAATCAGTTTTTATCAAGCAGACATCAACTCAGTTTGCTGCTTTTAGATTTCCCGCGCTGAGTTTGACGGAGGTGTTCGAAATAGAACAGGGATTCGAAATAGGATTCGATGCGTTCAATCTGGAACGGTCCATTATATTAGATTGCTAACTGTAAAATAAAGTTTGGGCTGCATTCAGGTTTAAACATAAGGTAAATTTATCAAAACAAAAAGGATTCAATGATTAAAGTTTTCTCAGGTCAATTACAATACTAATGCTCCCAAAATGCTCCTTCAAGATTAAAAGGATTTTGTAAAATGATTTCTTGTCCTTACACAATTGTAAGTCTTTATTACTGCCATGCATGCGCATGCATGTTTTCAATATTTTTGTCTATTTTGAAGCTAAATCATTCTATTTGGCATTATTTTGCATGCCATCACCTTACATGCTGGAATGTTACTACTGCATGTATCTCACATGTTACTACTACATGTTCTCACATGACATTTAATTGTCTTTGTGCCATCTACATGTAATTTTCCCTTTTTGAGCAATAAAAAATCAGCCCTAATTGAATTATCTATGCCTGAACATTTTGTTGCTTTTTTAAATGATCGCTTCAGCACTATTGTACGTGCATTTTATTTCTTCACACAAAGGACAATTTTTTTATTTCAAAACGACTTTAAAAAGGGTAATAAAAATGAGTTCGTCTTACAACTTTAATGCGTCTGTAACTTTATCCATAGTTTTTGGAGTTGTTTATTACATTATCAAATGTTCGAAATCATTCTTCATTTATTTAGCACTTAACATGTATTGGTTGAAAAACTAAAAGAATAGCATCAGGTAGCAAAAAGTTTCAAATCTTGACCGCACGTGCATGCATGTGTTCAGGACGAGGAAAGAACAGCTAAAAATAAATGATCATCACAGAAAAGTCTCTCTTCCTTCCATCTAAATTTCCATTTTGTTGCTTTCAAATTAATGATTGTTTTACAAGTCATGTAGATTTTCATTTCTTCACTTTAATTTTCATTTCAGATTTCTTTTCAAGAATGGATGTGGATCACAATGAAGAGGATATATCATGATCAGGGAAAACAGTTTGATCACAATGAATGTTATTGAAATTATATCCCATTGCTATACAGAATGAAACAACAAACAATATGACAAGTGCTCTCCTCAATAGGAAAATGTACTGTGTACGCCATATCTACAATTATACATGTAGCATATTAGTCACAATTATTAGTATAATTTAATGTGACTCTTTCAGAGATGACAATGAAATAGCAGGAAGGGTCTGAGTTTCAACAATAATATTTGGAAGTAATAGTTGTAATTTTCAGAGGATTGCAAACATACCCTTCCCCAACATCTTTCATTCTCATTCTTAAGGGTCTGCATAGCAGGTCCCGAACATGATACGCGCTAAATTCAGGAAGGCAGCGGCCACGGTTTACTATTCATTCATTCACTCAATGAGAAACACAAAAATTGCATTTGACATTAAGTCAGATCTAGGGTTGTACAAGGTTTAATTATGCAAAATTATGCAACGGCGCTGCATTACGCTTGAGAAACACAAAAATCGCATTTGATATTGAATCAGATTTAGAGTTGTGCAAGGTTTAATTATGCAAAATTCTGCAACGGCGCTGCATTACGCTTACAACGGTCAAAAGAGCGGCTATCTTCGATATGGCTGATTACGCTTTGCGGCATGCAGACCCTCAGTTATTGAAGAGTTCTAAATATAAGCCAACTCACAGTCAAGTCCGATGTTCTCTTGTCTTGTAGATACATGTACATGTAGGTGACAGGTCCCTCAGAAACACAGGCAGATCCTCCTCGAATATGGACAGGCACACAGGATATGACAGATCCTCCAAGAATATCAGGACAGGAAGACAGATAGGTCCTCCTGGGATATGGACAGGTCAGGATAGCTGACAGGTATAACATGCTGTCAGGAATACAGTAATCAGCTTCCCAAACCTAGGGTGAGAAAGAAAAAAAAGTCAGAATAATTGCAAAACATGCATGTCATGAGACAAGATACATAATACACACACACACACACACTCACTCACTGTCCGGTTTATTGTCTGTTGTTCCCCGTCTTCCGAGGGTTAGACGTGCTTGCACAGTACAACTGTAGTAATGTTAATATTCACAACATTAATTTTGTTGAAGTTCTAAAACCTGCTTTGTGTCAAGGACAAGAACACATGCTTTGTTAGCAAGATAAACTTACAACACAGTAGAATTCCAGTAACATTCCATCAAAAGTGAACATAGAATATCATGAACAATTAGCATTATGACACATAAAAATATATCACACATAAGATATCAAAACAATTCACATGTCATCGCATATCATGATGGCAATCAATAGTGTAAAATAGAGCTGTGTACCTAAACAAATTTAGGTACAGGTACAGGTACAGGTACACAGGTTTAGGTACAGGTCCGGACCTGAACCTGTACCTGAACAATTCGACCAATTTATATGGTCTTCTGAACTCCTTCAATAACAAAAAAACATAAATAAACTTGATAGTTAAGGTTTATTCTTTGTTTATGGCGAATGCTCAGATAAAATATAGGCAAAACTAAGTGTTTTGTTTTCATGAACACGCTGTCCTTACACAGGGACCCATTGTTAACCACCTTTATACACATTTGAGGTCACAAATAGGCATAAAATTGGTGTGAAATTGTTTAGGTACAGTACCGGTACTGAGGGAGTAGGTATTTTGGACCTGTACCTAATCAATTTTTCCGGTACAGTATCGGTACTGCGTACCGGTACACAGCTCTAGTGTAAAACATGACGTACAAGTCACAGTAACATTCAGTCAAAAGTGAACATGAAATATAATAAGCATTGAGCAACAAACAGTACATAAAAATATGTATCACATAACATACCACATCTTGAAACAATCCAATAATGTATGTTGACAAAACATTATGAAATGCAGTGCAAAAACATATACATCTAGTAATAGCCAAGCAACTATGTATAAATATTGTGTTTGAAGAGACAATAAAGTATCTCTTCTGAACACCCAATTACCAACAACACAAAATAATAAAATTACATGTACATTGTACATGTATATCACTCTACATGAATATCAGTTTAAAAGTTAGAAAAAACATGAAATAGATCAACGAGCAGTTCTTGACCCAAGGGCAACAACAAAACATTTCAACTAACACATACATACAACACACATAAAATAACAATACCAGATAGTAGATGACAAAATTAAATAACCATATATTAATTAGACCCCACAAAAATGCATAAAAATTCACACCAAATGTAGTCACTATTGATACTGATACATTTAAACAAAAATGGAGTTCTGAATATTAAGAGCAACACTTTCTAGTACTTGTGCAAGTGTCCTTGGTGCAAGGAAATGTGATATAAAAGACATAATGTTATAACTGAAAGTTACATTTGTAATCATCATACTTTTTATCAACAAACAACAACATGGAAACATATTACAGCACACACATTTACCGGGGTAAGATATAACTTATAAATGATCAAAACGTCTTCTCTAAAAAGTAAAAAAACACAAAAACTCTGTGACATAGGCTAGTGTTTAGTTTAAGTGCCTTTTAGTCTTACCCTTTTGTGTACCTTGCAAGACCCTGAAGGGTAACGTTAGTGTCTCATCTTCCCCTATACAGTATGTATGCACCTGGAACAGAGTTAGAGCTACAGCATTCGTAACATACCTAGGACATTTTCAAATCGATATATTGACTACAGTGAAGTACAATTTACTTCATAAGACTGGTCCAAAAGATTGGCTCTTTCATTTCAACATTTTCCCCAACAGACAATGACAGAAATGCACGTTTGTTATGATTTTTAACTTTTAAGCCGATAACGCATACTATCAAAAGTTCGTGGAAAAGACTGGTGGCAAAGAAGCAGAAAATACCTTGAACAGAGCGATATTGTAGTGTTAGAATATCGTCTAAACCTCTTAAAGTCATGTAACGTTTACAGTAATACATAGGAACAACTTCTAACCTTTGGTAAGTTATTAAAGAAGCTTGATTTAGACAGAATACACACAAATTCAACAACTTGTTCAATAACATATCGCCTCCGCCAGATATTGCACAAGTCCTGACCACGTCAAGGCCATGACAATTGAACCTATGACGCATTCTTGACTTTTCTACTGATTACACATCTTTCTGAGCAGCGCCTTAACCCACGTATCAACATGGAAACATGGCCTTTTTGTGCGTAACAACTCTGTTACTGTTGTTGTTGTTACTGCCCCCCTCCCCACACCCATAGCGAACTTGGAACACCACAGTCTGTTTCTCCTCCTTCGAATTCGTCAACCTCTCCAATATATCTTCATCAAACTTACCGTGTCTCTGTAGTCCCAGGAATACCAATTTTAACGTGGACATGAATACAAATGACTGAAAAACGTGACAAAATCAACGGCACGTTTTAGGGGTCCAGGAGTTTAGTTAGGGGCCACATGTCTCGGATAACTATGTGAAAACTGCATGCGTTGTTCACACCGTTCAAAAACGCCCCCGTGCGGTTTGTGTTCAAAGTACACCATTTAAATATACAACGTATCCGTTATGAATGCGAGTGTAACTGTGTGTTGTTGACATACGGAATTGACTGTGAGTTCATGTTATTCATGGTGATAACTATGACAGTTAAAACATATCAATTTTAGATATCGAACTTTGCAAATGTCTCTAGAAGACCTGGATTTTAAAACGCACATCTCAATGAAATAATAGTAAATTTGATTACCTAGATCTAACGTTATAACTAACGTTAGATATCAAAACAACTTGTTTGAAGAGAAGTAAGTTCTCTGTCATGTGTATTCCAGGACTAAAGCGCATAGAAAACTAAAAAAAATAGCTTGAGACCTCGGAGCTACAGAGTAAGTTAGATGAAAATCATAATGACGACATTCTTAACGAACAGACTCATATAAAGTTAAATTTAGAAGATATTAATAAACCTAAAACAAACGTTCTTCATTGACCTGTGTCCAAAGGCGGCGTGTGCCGAACATAAACCGAACAGCACATTCATTAGCCCACACAACAGCGCTCCTAGCGGTTGTTTGACTAACATTAAAGCCAGTGAAACAGTTGCCTCAAGTTTAATATTGTCGAAATTCTGTGTCTTTGCTTCAGTTTATTTCTAGGACGTTTATCTACAATAGCCCAGAGAGAATTTAAGGCAATTTTAAGCATAACTTACCACGTGCACCCAAAGCGGACATGGGGCGTCTTCCTACGCTGAATTTTCCAGAGCGTTTTCCCCTGCCACATGCGCACTCGCCATCTTGGAAATCTTCGAACGGCGTGTTTCACGCACAGGTGTCACCTGTTCAACATGAGCAAAATTTGAATCTAGTAATCAAGTTGTCATTGGATTACCAACAGGCCAATAGACAAGCACCATTCATGCCAGCCAAACGAACCTGCGACTTATCTCATTATTATTTTACCAATTTATCTTCTTTGACTAATGACTAATTAATGAGGAACGTCCAAAATTCCAGTGCTTGACATTTACGAACCAAAAAAGGAAGGATTTAGGATAGCAGAAGAGAGATGGAGGGAATGCCTCATCTGCAGGCTCCCAGGGCATACATTATCATTCATTCATTTATTCACTCACTCACTCACTCACTCACTCACTCACTCACTCACTCACTCATTCGTTCATGCAGAGTTAATTAATTAATTCATTCATTCATGCAGTTATTTATTCATTCGTTCATTCATTCGTTCGTTCATTCGTTCGTCCATTCATTCGTCCATTCATTCATTTATTCATTCATGCAGTTATTCATTCATTCATTCATTCATTCATTCATTCATTCATTCATCCATCCATTCATTCATTCATTCATTCATTCATTCATTCATTCATTCATTCATTCATTCATTCATTCATTCATTATCGGATGGGCAGTGACCGGAATAAACGCATGACGTCATCATCATGGCGGAAATCTTGAACCTAGTTGAACAGCAGACGGCTCCGCGAAAGGTTTGTGGTTTTTAATTGACCTTCCCAATTTTTGCGTGTTTTGGTAATCGCAGATCTTATAAAGGAGGATCTATGGAGACTGTAACGCAATATTGATCGAAATTTGAGTCGCACGATCAGGCCAGATCGAGCATATTGTCAGACACTACCGCGAGTTCTTCCGCAAAACCAATCCGATGGGAGGGTATAAAGGGGTTTTGATGAAAGCTTAATTTAATGTCGAGGTGCGTAGATATTCTGTATAATTCCAGACGCTGGACTGTTTTAAGTTTTATTACAGGAATGCACAAAGGTATAACACATTATACAAAGGTACTACATAGTTTGATTAAATCCAGCGTTTCAGCAAAAAAATTCAGCATGGTGGTTACAAAAACCGCAACATTAGCCTTCCTATTCATGCTATTGTTGATTGTACTACTACTGTGTGGGCGAGCACTTTCCCTTTTTGTGTGCAATAACGTGAATATGGTATTGTGTATCGGAAGTACCATTGTCATTTATCTTTATTCAGCCATTGGTTGTCACAGTGGCTGCTCATATTAGAAAAAAATCAATGGCCCTTCAGCTTATTTACAATATTATGACATAATGCAATATAATTTACAATTGAATATAGTACCACAGTACTGCATGGTGACACCATAGAAAAAATTGAAAGAAACAATTTACACTTTTTAAAAATTCCTTCTTAGTAAGATTAAGTAAGATTGTGCATTATGTAAAACAATTTTTAAAAATTATATTGAATTTGAAGTCAATTTTTTTAACATTTTCACATTCAAACAATTAATGTTACATGTATTGTCATAACATATGAAAGCATATTGAACTGAAAACCAAAACAAAATGTGCACCTACATGTATGTAATGTATATGAGAATTCTGTTACAAGGATTTTTTTTATTGAAATGAAATTCCAAGTTGAACATGCAAGCCATAACACTGAAGAGGCTCATGAAATACTTTACATTTGCTTGCAAATGTTTCCCGTGTCTTGGTTTTAGAGTTCTTATCTTGGAAGTCGACTAAAAGATTTACTGAATTAGACGTGACCTTCTTCTTCCAAACAATCGTAACTTATAAGGGCAGAACAGTTTAAATATTTGCCAACCCAATAACCATCTATAACCCTTTTTTATAAACGTCCAGTAGTGTAACCTCTGTAAAGGTGGAGCGGCTTTATAGGGTGCTTAGCTGAAATGGTATTTCAAACAGGAAATAGTGCTGGGACCTAAGTCAAATGGAATCAGGTACAGTACTGTTAACTGTTAACGTTTTTTTCAGTAATGCTGACTGCACACTTCCATTCCCTACCACAAAAAAAAAACAATTTTATTACTAAAATCAAAGAACCCACATATTATAGAAGAAGTGGGTAAATTCGTCTTCCATTGCCTAAAAAGAAGACGTCAAACCCAGTGAAACTAGTACCATGTATGTTGTAGAATATAGTATTATGCTAGACGTAGATAAATTATATACGTATATGGGACGTAGACGTATATGGGACATGTATTTTCTGTCTTATGTTGTTTGTAACTGCACTATAGCCCTCGGGCAAGTATTTGCAATAAACTTTCTTCTATTTTAGTTATGAAAAGGAAAAAAAATCTAACTTAATTTATATATATATGAGTGCTCATGTCTAGACTGTACCTTAATTAAGACTTCAGAGGTGGCTGGAAAGAGTCAAAATTGACCAAACAGACAGATAACATGCCAGGGGAGTCAGGCTGCTATTATATTATACAGTAAATTCTTTAGCAGGCTCACTCCCCTGACATGTATCTAGATCTGTCTGTTTGGCCAATTTCAACTCTTTGCCACCTATGTCTATGAAGCCTGGTAGAGGCAGCACTCATATGACTTTGGTCTGAAGCCCAAAGCACAGACTTTTCACGACTCATTGGTACCCAATGTGATTGAATTAAGTCCTATAATGGCTGTTTTTGTAGTTCCATATGCAACCATTTTCAATTTAGTCTAGAGCCATGAACAACATGTGGTTTACATGAATTTTAAATTTAAGATCCCAATTGTATACCATCCAGGATATAAAATGCTACTCATAATTTTGGTATCAACAGTTGAAGAAAGTTATTTTTCTCAAGGTCTTTTAATTCACACTTTTCCATTATTTTATCAGTACATAATAAATTAACATTAAATAAAAAGTCATACATATAATTTACAATTTGAGATTGCTGAATTTGGTGGTACTACCAGTGTCATGTTACATCTCTTTAATATTTGTATCTGGATATTCATTATTTCTTGTTTATTATTCAATTTTGGCCTCTCCAGCAGTTTTCTGTATAAATCAAATATTGGTGTGGCTTAAATCCTTTTGAAATTGAAAGGAAAAAAGCCTGGTTTGTTGTATTTCCAACGTTAACATAGAAATGTTGAAGGGGCCTTTTTGGATAACAAATTACTAATTAAAAGTACATCCATGTTGATATTTAATAAAGATTTGATTTGATCCTGTTCACATTCAAAATTTTGATATTAGGCCATTAGATTTTATTTACAAAGTCTTATAAGAGTATGTCTATCCAAGGAGGTTTTCAACCCTTTTTTAATTAATACCTGTGAAATGACACAGGAAATCATTATTTTGTAAATTATCCCTCATTTTACATGGCCCAGTTTCACATGGCCCAAATTTTAGGGACACTGAAACATATGACCTTTCAACGTGTTGCTGTTACAAAATGATTTTTGGCAATTTGCTGTCTGGTGTACTCAATCATATTCTATCTGATATCAACTGACAGAAATTGATCACAACATGATAAAAATTGATTGGTACTTCAGGTGTAATGTGGAATGTTTCATTTCAAAATAAAATACAGTCATAAAATTTGTATTGATTTGTAGGTGGTTATATTGGATGCCAGGTCTTCATGAAACCTACAAAATTTTACCTGTAAAATTGGAGCTGTGCAGGTGTTTCTGATGATACACCTAACTTGCACTGGTCCATGTACTGGGTATACATGATAACAAGTACAATGTACATGTATGCGGGTTAGTGTAATACTAGGTAAAATTTGAGCTGTGCAGGACTGTTTCTCATGTCTATATCTAGCTTGCACCTAACTTGTATACTCAGGTCCATGTACTGGGTTTCAGTGATTGTTTGAAGTGTAAAAGAAATAAATGAGAATGGTTTCTGAACAGTTTTAGTATGATCCATACACAGTACTTCCTAAAATCTGAGTGGTTCAGGTAAAATTTGTCTGGTGCAGGTAATTTTCAGTGTTACCTGTACCAATGCAAGTATGTAGAAACAAGCATTTCGAGCCCTAGATGGTCTTCCATCGAAACAGCCAATGTTTTGTACATCTGCGACCGTGATCCTCCTAAGCATGAATAATTTGCTAGCTGTCCTTCTGTGTGTACAAGGGGAAGAGTGTAGGCGGCAAGGTTGAATGTGGGAAGAATACGTAATGCCCCTGTTTCATGCTGCAATGGCGGAAGGCTGTACCCTGGCTCATCTTCACTCTTTCTGATTATCAGGTGTGCTACTTAAATCGCTGGGTTTGTGGGAGTATAATCTTATATCGATCAGGAATACATATACCTTTACCGTTCTATCTTTTCAAGCAATTCTGTTCTAGCCATTCTACCGACTGATATCTAATAACCAATTAAAATGTCTAGTACATAAACATGCAATAGATGCAATGGTAGATAGGGTGATGGATTTTGTATTTGTTTGTAGAACAAAATTTATATATATATATATATTATATGATATAATATTTTTAATATTAACTGATCGTGAAGGCAGTGAATGAGGCGTTTTTTTGTTCAGAAATCTGTTTTTCAGATATCGTGTTACAGACATTAGGCAATTTTGTTCTTCCTGCTGAAGTCCACCCACACATTCACGTAGGCAGCAGAATCTGTAAATTGGTCATTAGATGACTGATGTTCATCTCCTAAACTCAATTTTTTTTCCTTAAATCAAAGCTTATGTTGGTTGGGATGATCTATCCATGTTTTTTTTTTTTATTTCAACCGGGCTGTAAAGGTTGAAATGATAACTTCAACATAAAGGGTTTTTTGAAATCCATTTCTTAAATTACAAGAAAGGACAACCATGAATATCTTCTTCCTCGTTACGCCATTGTTGAATCGGTTTTATTTTCGGTATCTGTATCGATATAGCTGGTATAACCGCCCTTTGGTGTAACACACCAGCTTCGCAGGCACGCGGCGCGGCGGCAGCTAGCTATATCACACCGAACGGCTTGTTATACTCAATCTTTGCACATTTGATTGCAGGAGTTGTTTAAAGCTTTCTAGTGATGATGCCCCAACTGTGCTTTGTGGCAACGAGTTCCAGTCTACGATAGTTCTGGGGAACTGTCTAGCAAAGTACAGCCCCCGGTGAATGGTTGTCAAAATAGTGACGTTTACGGGACACTCACTTGAAAGTTATCTCAGCTGTAGAGTTCGATTTATGTCTTTGACTATTTTTATTTACCTTCTTTGTTATCAGATTTGCCAATTCATTCATTTGCTGCTTTGGCAGTTATAACACTTACCACAGTCAGCGATTTGCTCTGTCAAACAGAGAGGAACTGTACATGGAGCTAGATAGAGCAGGTCTAAAACAACCTTCTACCCAGATATTCTGTTAGCTTTACTGCAAACGTGTCTCGCTGTGTTTAGGCTGGCAGCTCTCTTTTTGTTGGGAGTTTACTTTGGTATCAGCAGCCGTCTACCAGAAGGATTATGGCTAAGCCCTCGACAAACTCTGACCAGAAGAATAGAACAAAAAGAAACAGATGCAGTAACTGCTCAGAGACAGGCAGGCAGGGACTGATCAGAGGTGCTTTAAGGGTTTCTTTAGATTTTTGGACTTGATTTTCATGCAACGTTTTTAGGTATATTAACATTTAGCTTATTTTGTTTTTATTGCTTTACATTTTTTGTGCCTAGTAACATGTTTCCATGTTTTTCTTTAATTCATTGATTCTATCTTTTGTCCTTTATTGCTCCATTTTGGAGACCCTTATGAACATAATTTGATACAATTTTAACATACTGTTCAGTAGGTATACATAAAATATGATGTATGGTTTAAATCTACTTTTTCATCTTGTCTTGTTTTACTCAATGCATTTGTTTACTTTTAGTATTAGCTTTAATCGTGGTTGTAAGAGTGATAATATTATTAATAAATAGCAGAGAGGTGAATGAAAGTCCAAGAATTGTCATTATAAATTGTGTTTTTAAGTATCGCAAATAGCTGAATTTCATATTGTTTTTTGTATCATGGACTTGGCGATACGTATAACGTACCTGTTTATTGAATATTACAAAGTTGGTAGTGTGATAATACCCATGCAATTTAGTTCATTTGGAATACTTGTTATTTTTCATGTTTTCAGCAAACGAGATACATTCCTACCCCGTTTGCTCTACATTTAACTCTGGGTGTGATTGATGGCGTAATGCAGCCTTTTAAATGACAGATTGACGTCAACAATTATCATGACACTTATATAAGTCCCTAGAGATGGTGCTTTATTAGAAAATCTATGTTTACACAATTTATTGGTTCTTGAAAACTCTACCCTCACGTTTTTACCCCAAATTTTCAATGAAATGAAATGCCTATTACATATCCGAATGCAGCTTTTTTTTGCTTTCATTAGAATTCCAGGTTTTCTTGTGCACATATATCACTGGCTTGAAAATGAAAACCGCCCCCTCTATCTTCACTTGGTACAGTCCACTTATGTTAATGACCCCCTGCAGCGAGGTAGGATGTGGCTGTGATGCAGCCTGATTTATCTGCAAAGCAATTACCGTCTCTCTCCGCACACCTGTGTCAAGGTAATTTTCACAACCTGTTGGATCACGACGCGTCTCCTTTTTCCGTAGATCTCGGCGCAGGATTCCAAATTCGGGGAGCGGATCTAGGTACGAGTGATGCTCCAGGACTGGCTTGTCTCATCGGGAGGATGTGAGAGAAAGAGGAGGGTAGATACAAGAGGCGGGAGGGTTCAGAAACAACAGGTCCTGTGAAGTCAACGTCGTGAGACCCGGGATGGCAGCCTGTGGGGGGACCGCCCAGGGAAGCAGAGGCAGGATGGAGGCCGTCTTCAAGGGAAGCCTTCAGAACGTCAACCTTAAGCAATACAGCAGGTGCATCAAGGTGTTCCTGTCGGCAACGCCCTCAGGTACGTTACCCAAAATAGCAGCCCTCGATATTTACTCCGCTGCAATATGGATGTCAGAAATCCTGCCGCCACTGTTGAAGTACTTGCGTGTAGTGAAACCACTTGTGTGCGTGTTGGGTGATGTATGTATGGGCAACAAAGGGCGCTATTTTGACATCTGGGATGGACGGTGTTTGTCTAAATTAGCACATTTGTTGCATCATTTGGAGACAACATAAAGCCCGGCCAGGAGTGTGCATCTGCAGTGAATACAAATCGCATTCGTGTGGTTTGTTTTGCTAAATGCGTGACAGAATATATCCCAGTGCCCATCTCCCAGCTCTATTCATGAATGCTGCAGTAGATGCATTAAACATAATAGAGAGTGTAAACAAGCTGGTAATGTATTTGCCAGGATGGGGGTTTGAGTAGATGTTGGCTGCAAAGCTGGTGTAATTTCGGGGCACTAGATTATAAACAGATAAGGCTCTGTTGCTCACTGTGATAAGTATGCATACTGTAATTGTGGTGTTCTGAGATGAATACATAAAAACAAAAGGATATATTGTTGTTAATAACCTTTTCATAGTTGTACAAATTGTAGACAATAGCTTTTTTTTTTTTTTTACTTCAGTACTGTAACATTAATTGAAACAAGACTTTGATTTTTAGTATTACAAATGTACCTAGTTTTTTAGTATCATAAAATATCTGTTTCTTAATGAATACAGAAATTATTATGATACTGCTCTTATTTATGACTTTCAGTCAGAAAGCATGCAGTCTTGCTGCTATGGAAGGTGTTTATGAATAAATATAGTAGTAATGTTTTCATATGATACAGCCTGAAACAGCAATCATATACCTTTTGTTATTATTCATTGCTATTATTTTGAATATTTATTGGCTACTATTTTGCCACATGGCATGATTTTGGTGGCCTGATTTTGGTGGCGGTCTCTTTTATCAAGACAATTACTTGCAATTAAAAGGAAAATTATAATGGCATCATATTTTTGACAATTACTTTTTTTAATGATGCCCTGTCTGTCTTTACTTACTACTTGTCAAAAATTATGGGAAACAGAAACACGATCTTCCTTTTAGCCCGGCACAAATTCTCAAGAGAAAAGAAGCATTACTGATAATGGGAAATTATAAAAGGAGCCAGAATTAGAGTGCATGCATTCATATATCCCTCTGGTATAGGCAAAATTCCATTTATTTCTTTGAAATTATTTCTTCCAGCAAATCGTGGGCAATTTTTTTCCTTGTAAGTTTTACTACTACCATTGTGATGATTCAAAGGGAATATAGTTGTTTTGCATTTCATGAGGTTTCAATAATTTGAAAATAAATGATTCCTCAGTAACGCCATTATATTAAAAATTTGTCACAAACATAGCCCCCATAAATGGAATTATAAGGCCACACCAATTTAATTTCTTGGTTAATGGATTCGCCCGCTTCATTTTTTTCTGATTTGCAAAAAAAAAAAAAAATTCAGAATCAACTGCAAAATGCTCTTCCTAGTTGTTACAGTTTTTCCATTTTTCAATGCAGTGGTATCATTAAAAGTTCAAAATTCATTGTTTAAATTTTGAACCAGCCTGGTGTGTTGACCTCGTGGCTCCTATCGTACCATTTTGGGCCATAATAGGATGCCTTAAGGCCTGTTTTTATTTATTTTTTTTTGCCCACCCGCTCCATTATTTTTCTAGAAAAATCCGTTAACCAAGAAATTAAATTGGTGTGGCCTAAGATTGTAAAATACAGTTTGTATATCAGTTTTTCACTGTATCATTTATAGATTGTGGAGTGCAGGGAAATACAAAAATTTGTACATATTGTACTGAATAAGATATGGGAAAATTTTTCTTTATTTATTGATTCTGCATAGAACTAATCTGTTTAAATCAAAATGTCACATACATTACAGACGACAGTTGGATGGGTGGGTATTTATATGGTATAGTCTTAACTGTATCACCCTCCAAATCAAATCAAAGGAAGAATTGATGTATAATGCACTTGCAGTATATCCCAGTGGGATTTTTCTCTTATTGCTGGATTGTAAACTGTCATGTTTATATCTAGTCATATATTCAAATCCTAATTTTACACAATATTATATAACCCAATAAAAACACAGAGTGATAAGTCTTCCATAATTTGACTTACTAAGATTTACATTTGTGATTCTAATTCTAATTATATAATATTATATAATAGGTGACTAAAAATCCAATTTTAATCCAAAATCCATCCAAATTATGTATCCTAGTATAGCCCAGATGTTTTTTCTTATTTTTCTTATTTTCTTATGTTGAGAAATATTTTCTTGCCAGGGGGATTTTCAAGAAAATTCAAGAAACATTCTTCAAAGATTTTCTATGTTGATTCTTACACAAAGAATTTTATTCTTCTTTTTTCTTAAGAAAAGAAAATATTTCTACTATCATGCTCACCAACAAGAATCTTAAGAATTTTTAGAATTCTAAGAAAGTTTACGGTATTTTTTTTCTACTATAAGAAATCTTTTCTTGTGTACAGAATGGTTTTCTTGCTTCAAGAACAGTTAGTTCTTAGTTCAAGAAATATTTTCTTATGGACAGAATCGTTTCCTTGCTACGGGAATTCTTGAATTTCTTGTTCAAAGAATAATTTTCTTGCTACAAGATACCATTTCTTTGTACAAGGAAAACAAGAAAAACTAGAAAAAAGTATTTTTGGTAGTCAAAATGATCTCCCTTTCTCAAGCACAGTAGTACAGGCAACTAACATTACATGTACATGTACCCTTGTTTAGCCTACAAATGCTACAAGGTTCAAATGCAGGTACATTTTCATTGTGAGTCCTTCTCTCCACTGCATTCTGACAACAAAGTGTAACATTGTGACAAGAAGTACATTTGTAAACCTGCTGGAGATTTCATCCGAACGTGTAACGCTAATGTTAAAGCAACGTGACTTTGTTTACTTCACAGGGCTTGAAATACTGGGTGCATGTGCACCTTAGTGCACTCAAATTTGGAACTGTGCACCCAATTTTTTTCTGTGGGTGCACTGATGCACCCAAATATTTTTGTAGATATTTTTGTACATACTAAATGAATACTAAATGTAATAGTATACAGGATATTCTTGGCATCTAAGTGTCAGTAAAATAATAAAATCTTTGTTGTAGTACAGATTAAAGCTTAGAAGAGGAGCAGCAAAAAATTTTTGTGCACCTAATTATTTTAGGTACATGTAATACCCGGTGCACCAGTACACCTATTCCCAAAAATGAATTTCAAGCCCTGCTTCATGTGGATAGCAGCCATTGCCAAGGCCAGGTCACATAACAGAAAGTCAAGAATAGACTCTAAAGTCTTCAATATACACAGAATTTCAAATCATTGTTAGAATTTTCTTGTAGGTGTATGAGTCAGACAAGGAACTGATTTTTGTTGTAGGGTCTATATTTAGCACTGCTCATGCATAATAGTAATAAACACATTCAAGGAACCATAAATTTTGTCCTTTGTTTTGGCAACACATACTTTTGTGACAGCACAAATATCAATATTGGGGAGATCTGTGTTGTCACAGTCAGACCGGCTTTTGTCAGATTTGTCTGCAACATTACAACATGCAAGAAAAAGTATTTCGAGCTGGTTTGTAATCTACAATTGGCACTCAAGTTAGCAGGGCTCGAAATACTTTCTTTCTACATGTTGCAATGTTGCGGACAATTTTCCCCTACATTATGCAGAATTTAGGAAGTACTGATCATACTAAAAACTGTTTAGAAACAATTACTATTACATTAAATGTATTATTTTCTGTAATTTATACTTCATAGGTGGTAACAGTCAATGCAGCAAATACAAATCCACATGTATAATTATTATACTATATAAACCCAGTACATGGACTGGTGCAGGTTAAGTGTAGGTAGACATGATAGAAATAACATTACAGCTCCAATTTTATCTGCACTAACCTGCATATCTAACCTGCATATGCAGGTGGGATTTCTGGCCCTGTAATCGGAATCATGAATTCAGTCTCAATTTATGGTAGGGGCGTCCTTTCCAGATAAAAGCTTTGACAGCTCGTTTGATCTAATATAATCAGCCACTAATTGTACGCTTGTAATTCAGGCTTCAAAGCGAGAGAAGTCAGCCATACAAAATACAAGATATGAATCTTTTGGAAATCCTGATGAAGCGATGTGCCTGCTTGCATGCTAAACTGTAGCGGTGGCTGTCGCCAGGTTTCTCAGCCAGAAACTCGACTCAGTTGAAAGGCTGCCTATATTTTGTAAGTCCCCACAAAGACATCTAGTTATGCTCATCACTTACTGGCAAGACTTGATGATGCCTCCTTTTGCTATCAGCCCAAGAAGAGATCTAGACAGTCACGCATTTGCCAATATGTTAAAGGACTTGGGATGATTCATGTTTGGTATGTAGGATTACAAGCCCAACATTACTTCTTTCCAACTAGTCCCAGGCAGCCCATTGTGCCCGGCAGAAGGATCTACCTTGGTGAGAGTTTTGATAACCGCCTTTACCCTACATATCTTGCCATTCAATCATGCCTTATATAGGAGGGAGCAATACATGCAGCTGAATCAGGAAAGGTCTGAAAAGATTCTTCAGACGATTACTTGTTGAAGACAACAAATGGGAATGTATATGAAAGTTAAATCTAAAAAGAACAACCTAAATAGAACTGAACAACCTAAATAGAACTTTACAAATTAGTCCCTCCGTCACCATTTTCAAAAATCATATATACTAAAGTAGCTTTCATAAATAACCCCACACATTCTTAATTTTTGTTTAAGTTTCCTTGTTCACTACTTTTCATTACTACTTTTCATTATTGTAGATAGTATTGTATCGTATTGTATTTTATTGTTTTGTTTCATTTACCCGTTACCTAAGTTATTTCTTATTTATCCGATTTATTTGAATTGTTAATTACGTTATGAAGGGAAGCCTCCTCATAAGCATTTTATGCTTCTGGCCTCCCTGCACTGTTACATTTCATTTATATTTTCTTGTATCTGTATTGTTACATTTTGTTTTAAAGTGCGAATAAAAACTGAAACTGAAATCTTAAATATCAACCTCCAAACACAATGAGATGTACTGATCACTTAATCTCTAGTCGTTTCCAGGATAGTAAGTGACTCAATTGCTAATGAAATGTATCCTCAAACATAACCTACATTATTTAACATAAGGATTACACAAATGTTTTGAAAAGTGGAACTAAGGCCACACCAATTTAATTTTTTGGTCCTCTTCGTTTTTTTCTGATTTGCAAAAAAAATTGATTCTGGTCCTGAATCAACTGAAAAATGCTCATGTTTTGCCCCCAACAGTTGAGAAAGTCCTTTTCTTCCTAGTTGTTACAGTTTTCCCATCTATCATTGCAGTGGTTTGATTAAAAGTTCAAAATTCAATGTTTAAATTTTAACCCAGCCTTTTGTGTTGACTTCATGGCTCATTCCATAGCATTTAAGCCTATAATAGGATGCCTAGACCTGTTTTTATTTTTATTTTTTTTCGCCCTGTCGCTTCATATTTTTTCTGAAAAAATCCGAGAACCAACAAATTAAATTGGTGTGGCCTGAATTACAATCACATAATTTTATTTATCTGAATATTGATACTTGTGTATGCAAGTAAACTATTTCTTTTTCATTTGAGATGTTTGCAAATCTATAAAGAGTTAAGTTACAATATTATTTATTTCAAATGCAACAGTACATTACACTGACGTTTGCTTATAGATTGTGAAGAGTGAAAATTCTGACTGTGATTTGCTACTTTTCACATAGTCCCTTGTATTCATGTGTAGTCAGTTCTTGGCTAGGGTGTTTGTGAGAGCACAGCGGTAGAACGTACTGCACCTGCACAAAACCCGTAATGTATTGCTTGTGCTTAGCAATACATCTTGTTAAAAGTCATATCCATTTCAAGGATGACATACTGTCCATGAAATATTGTGTTGGAAAAAGATATTGTCTGCAGCAGGCAAAATTCTGATGCAATGTTGACCAAACATTCAACTAAAACCATGAAAAATCTGGGTTTTGCACAGGCACAGTGCATTCTGGTGTGCTTTGTGTTAGCAGTTTCTGCAAGGGACTTCTCAACTGTTTATACTATATAGATGGCAGTGAACAATCTCCATGAATGCTGAAAATGACACTGATAGGAATATGCACTTAGCAGGTACACTTATTCATATGCCACATGGAAGGAAAGAAATGGATGGATCTGTCCTTGGTGCTGAACATAGTCATCCTTTGGCTTGTTACTCTCTGAATGAGGTCAGTGACCTCTGATAGCAGTATTATGTTTAGTTAGGCCACACCAATTTAATTTGTTGGTTCTCGGATTTTTTCAGAAAAAATATGAAGCGACAGGGCGAAAAAAATAAAAACAGGTCTAGGCATCCTATTATAGGCTTAAATGCTACGAAATGAGCCATGAAGTCAACACAAAAGGCTGGGTTAAAATGTAAACATTGAATTTTGAACTTTTAATCAAACCACTGCAATGATAGATGGGAAAACTGTAACAACTAGGAAGAAAAGGACTATCCTCAACTGTTGGGGGCAAAACATGAGCATTTTTCAGTTGATTCAGAACCAGAATCATATTTTTTTTTTGCAAATCAGAAAAAAACGAAGAGGCGAATCCGAGAACCAGCAAATTAAATTGGTGTGGCCTTATGTCCATACATTTGTAGCTACATAACTCATGATCCCTTTGCTGCATTCATATGTAGTTTGACATATCGTCTGCTAGTATCCTTGAGATGAAGGACAGTCAGAACTTTTCAACTTTGATGCATGTCACTTTAGATTAGGCCACACCAAGTAAATTTTATGGATGACGTCCTTTGGAGACCCTAAATCTAATGCGAGAGGGCGAAAAAAAACAAGTAGGGCCCTAAAAAACAAGATGCCTTGATTAGAAATATACTAAGAGACAACAAATGTTAGGACACAAATTGAATGAGGTGACACAGATTAACAAGCAAGAAGTCTTTTATTCATCGTCAAAACAGCAATAAATCAGGTGGAACAGTGGACAGTGAAAACAGGATGGTAATAGACACTTTCTTCGCGTTACGGGTTTCACGTCAATCTAACGATTTGCGGCACTGTCGTGACTCTTTGGTCATAGTTACAGGAAGCGGAATTTCTTTTTTTTTTCTAGGAACAGGCGAAAATCAATGCGCGCGCGGACGTCATCCATAAAATTTACTTGGTGTGGCCTTAATGGATTGACTTGAAAGTTAGGAATTGTAAATGGGAAACCACCCTAACACATTAATAGCATTCTGATAATGGAGTCTCTGTCAACAAAAACTCTGATCGGAATATCTACCAGTAGAATCATCACCAATAGACCAGTTTACCTTTCACTGATCGCATGAACTGCGTATGTCACGGGGGACATTTCGAATAGAACACCACTCTAGAATGCTTTCACGTGTGTTGTCCCCCCCTGACAGATACCCTGATGTGTGTAACATTAATTTCTGAAATCTCCTGACCTGCACTGGTACAATGTGTCTAAAGCTTATCGATACTTCGCTGAAGGATGGCTGTCCCTGTTTCCTTCCACCCAATCTCACCAGATAGCCGATTCTGTTATCTGGGAGAAGAATGCAGACCATCGCAGTGATCTGCCAGGGGGGACACCGCAAGTGAAAGTTGCATTTAACTTCTGGATTTTAGAACAGCGTTCTATTCAAAATGTCCCCCTGTGACATAGGCAGTTCTCTTTAATGCAATCCCTGAAAGGTAAACTTGTTTGTTTGTTTGTTTCACATAACCAGTAAACTGCCTTTAGTTTAGGCATAACATGTACAAGCTGCAGAAGACCGGACTGTAAGGTTTGAACCACTCATACCGGGAAGGTCCCCTACTCTTTTCGATAAGTGCGGTGGGTTCTTTAATGTGCATGGGGTGTGGCTCTCCCAAACACGGGACCTCCATTTAATGTCCTATCCGAGAGACGTCCCTAACCGAAGCTACTCATTTCCACCTGAGTGAAGTGAGGAAAGTGGTGTAAAGTGCCTTTCCCAAGGGCACAAGATCGGTGACATGGGCTGGATTCGAACCCGCGACCTCTTGGGTATGAGCCGAACGCGCCACCAACTGCGCCACACGACCCCACAAACTGGTCTATTGTACCAGATCCCAGGCTCTACCGTGACATATACAACTTACATGTATTTTAAGTTTTGCTCCCATGCAGCACCCTATTTTCATATTGCCTTCTTAGTCAATCTTTTCTTTAAACTGTCTAAGATCCAAGGAAGTAAATTTGTGCGGCCAGAATAAAGAAAAAGGATGCTGGTAAGAAAAGACACATCTTATTGCTTATGCCTGATTGGTGTTGAGATTAAAACTGGGGTGAGTGACGGATATTTTATCTCCATGTTGAAGAGCTGAACGCTCAGCGAAAAATGCAATTAGGTTCTTCCTGCCTTGATCCAATTTCCCCATTGGGTAGACAGTGGTTGCTATGACTACCGTGACGTCAGTAAGTGTCAGATGGGATTGTGGACCAGTATAGAAGCTCCCTACAGTCCATGTTTACTGGCCGAAGAGACTAGTTCTGGGCGTTGGATTATAAAGGAGGAGGTTTCATTGGAGTACCAGCTATTATTATTATATTGTGTAAACCAGTCATGTGGAATATGCCGTGCTCCAATTGTTTTTCCGGCACACTTCTTGCTGAATATGTGATCCTTCAACTTCTTTGAAGTTTTTGAATATGAGTGAGCATTGTATTTGTTCTTGAGAGTCTCTTTTTTTTAACATGATTACTACTTGAGCAATCAAATAATAGATGAGGTACAAAGACATGTTACGTTACTACTACTGGGGTATAGTCAGTAGAGCCCAAGAAAGCAAAGTTTGTGTATTGTGTGTTTGTGTGTGTATCTGCATGTGTGTGTGTATGTGTGTATGTGTGTGTGTGTGTGTGTGTGTGTGTGTGTGTGTGTGTGTGTGTGTGTGTGTGTGTGTGTGTGTGTGTGTGTGTGTGTGTGTGCGTGTGTGTATCTGTGAGTATGTATGTGAGTATGTGTTTCTGCATGTGTGTGTGTCTGTGTGTCTATGTAACTTGTTGCTACATATCTGTCGTGTTGCTATTTTGCCTGTGGGACTGGAAGGGTCCCAATTACTTATTATATATATATATAGAGGGGGTTCTGAAGTCTGTTTGTTTGATTGCTAAATTTGTTTGCCACCATGAAGGAAGAAAAGGGCACATGGATCTGTCCTTGGTGCTGAATGTTGACATCCTTTGGCTTCTGTTATTTTTGAATGGCATTTTCAATGTTATGGCGACCTTAGTCTAATAGTAAATGAACTATTATTCTGCTGTCATTCTCCTTTTACCATAAAGTCCATTTTCTGTTGAGTAAAATGGAAAAGGTGTTTATTTGGAGAAGAAGAAGAAACTAAGCAAAATGATATGTTTTCCTTCTTCCAACGTAAACATAATTCTAATTGCACTTCAGCCAAATGTGTGCAATTCTGCATTTTTTGTTTTGTGTTAAATTTGTACATTTTGACCAAGACCTACAGGGCAATAAGATTCATCAATCACTTGTGGAAAGGATTAATGTGGTCAATTATTTCAGCACAATGACTGATATCTATGATTGCAGTTGACAGATCTTAATATAATAAAAAAAGTAACAAGCACTACAGCACAGGCCACGAAATACGCATCAATTTTCTTGGGGCATTCTGCGGGATACCGCAGTATGTCCTGCGGTATATTGTGGAACGTCGTGCGGGAGATTGCGGGACGACCTGCCGGAGATTGCAGGACGTCCCGCAGAATTTCGCAGAACTTTTCTCAGAACTGTCCACTGGTAATGGTAAACGCCACTGCGAAACTTCTTCTGTGTAAGAAATCTTTCGCGAGATTTCAGTCATAAATGAGCAGTCTTTGTATTCTGAGATTTACATGACACTTATTCCACCTCATTTTCACGTATTTGTTGATAATTTGTGGACAATACCGGAGATTATCAGTGGGTCCACGCGGTCTCGGCCGTGGGCGATTGATGTTTACTATCTGATACTCTGAGTTTGTTCCGATTCGTGTGATTCCATTAAACATCTCACATAACTACGAACTAGTTGGATGGATGATGGATGCATGGATGCCTGTGTATGATTTAACAAACAAAAATCCGATGCTATTATAAAAACTGCCATATATTGCAAAATGTACATGTAGCAGCAGCATCAGGAGAACAAGCTTATGTCTTGATCTGTTTTGTCACTACTTCTGTAACTGCTCAGCATTAAGATGACATTCTGCTTTATCTATCAGTAGACTCATTAGCAAATCAAGCACATGTTTCTGTTCTCAGCGTTCCTGTGACCAATAAAAGCATTTCTTGTATCTACACAGAATAGAAATGACATCCCACTGTATACGGTGCTCCGTGACTAAAATTTGAGTTAAATATGACATTATTCTGTGTTGGAGCAACGTACAAGGTTCAAGATATGTATTTATTGAAAATTCCAATTCACTTTTTAGGTTTTTCTACAAAGATATGGCATTACACATAAAGTGATTCAATTTAGCTCAGATGAAATATATACATGTGTGTAGTATTGCACTTTGTATTGCAATGACTAAAACAGGCACAACACCTCACAGGAACATACAGTGTGTGGTAAAATATTCAAATATTTCAATGCAAATGTTAACAATTCTGTTGCAAATTGTCAATCACTGTTGTGAACTTGATTTGTTAAGTAAGCTACACATGTATGGAATGGCTAGCTACATGTATATCTGTGAGTTCTTGTTTTGGGGTGGGCCAGTTTACGGCTATTTCTGGTTACTCAGCCTGTGATCTGTAATATTGTTGATGGTAGTTATTCTTTGTTTTCAAAATTCAACGAAATCCTGGCAAATTTCAAGCAGAGCAGTTCTTCTGTCAACAGCCGCAGTCCTGAGGCACCAGAGATGGCCATTACGCGACAGTTTGTGACCCAAAAGGTCGAGGTTAATGCCATCCAGGAGACACTTTAGATCTCACATCTCGGGGGATCACGCTCAAATGGAGTCCTGTCTGATGGCAAATGCTCTCTGAATTATTCAAGCATGAAAGACATATCAATTTGACTGCTTGTTTCATGCATCAAAATGAAACCAAAACGACCGGTAATTATTCACAGTCATGTAACATGTAATGGACAAATAGACTGTATAACTCGTCCCTACACTACACCATCCAACCGTACTACAATCAAATACAGGCTTAGTGTTTTCATGTCCTATTCATGTATCCGTAGGTATTGTAACTGTCCTGTGTTTCTTCTGTATATCCACAAAGTATAAAGTTGATGCAATTCAGGAGTATGTACTCCTGCTATATTGTTTGATTTGAATAACATTGAAATTGAATAATCAGTATTCTAGCCAGAGCCAGAACCAGATCTTTTTGCCTTTGATGAAATTTTTCTGCTCATGACAGACAAAAATTTTGACAACCACGCATAATTTTTATTTTGTAGAGCTGTATGATACGTATGTTAGTATTAAAGACCATTCTCTTCACGTTTTAACACCATGTGACAATGTCATTATCATTACATGTTGTTTCCTTGAAAACCTAATCAATGACACAAAGCCTGTGCAGTTTAACCCGCCTCCCCCATCAGAAAAATGGAATAGTCGTGACAGGAACTATTTTCCAGATACTCCATTGTCATATGCACCAAATGGCCTGAAGATATTATCAAGGTCACCATTAGGATAAAAGCCAAGTTCTCTATTTCCATTAGATCGCAGAGATGGTATTTTAGTCTCCACTCAACTCCGTCTGAGTTATTCTAGTCGAAGATAAATGGAAAGTTGTTCAGACAGTTGCTTTCAGTGTACTTCACTCAAAGGTTTGGGGGACTGGCAAAATGTAAATAGGGCTATACATTTTCGGATTACTGAATGACCTGAACACTAGTGGGAAGCCTTTCTGCATTTAAAAACAGAAATGTTTTTGTTCACATTTTGTTTTCATTTAGTTTGAAAACTATGTTGAGCTATGCAAAATAGATGTGCCAGATATCATCTGAATATTACACTTAAACATACTGGTTACATCAGAAGCATCAGTCATAGTGGTGTAGCCTCTATCATGCTTCAGAGGTAGCTGGAAAGAGTAGAAATTGGCAAAATGGACAAATAACATTATGTAAGGCACTAAAGTACATTATACACATGTGTTGCACAGTTTTCAGGGAAAATTATGTTGTATAGTTTGCCACTATGAAAACTGTAGTCCTTTAGCAGACCAATTCCCCTGGCATGTTATTTGATTATTTGCCCAATTTCTACTTTCTCTTAAGCTGCCTCTGAAGCCTGGTAAGTCATGTAGTGATGTGTTGCTGGGCTCAAAATTCTTTCTTGCTGTTTTCTGCAATATGAGTAAAAAAAATACAAGACTTTACCATTGATTGCAACTGTATTTCCAGCCCAAAAGTGTTTCATGATATCAATTATGATAGTGTGTCAGAGATTGTGGTGGTGTAACAATTATCATGATAGCGAAACATCAATGATGATAGAAGAGTAGCAATTATGATAGCCTCTCAGTAATTATGATTTAATCACAACAGTTTTGATAAAGGTAACAGCTAGATATGTATTTTGCTATCTTGGTTCAGTGGCAACAGACAGATATTAGTTAGTTTTCATAGTTCCCCATAGATACTATTAAAAAATAACAGAAACCAACGGATGTCCACATTCAGCACCATGGACAGATCCACACATTCTCTTCCTTCATGGTGACAAAATATGCTGGGGATTCTGATCAATCAAACAAGTTAATCAGAAGGCATTTCTAATCAGTCAAACTGGCAGACTTCACGCCTTTATCCATTCTACTTTGTGACCTTTCCAGTCCCACAGACAAAATATCAATGCCATGGATACATGGCAACACTTTACAGACACACACATTCATACATGTAATATTTTCAAGTTGGTAGTATGGTATCCAAAGGATTGATTATGAACTGTCTACTGTATCAGGAATGTTGTTGAAGTGATTGATTAATTGATTGATTGATTGATTGATTGATTGGTTGTTGACCCACTAAAAGGTGAAAGGTCCCTTTTGAGGCTATAGGGGCAGTGGATTGTTTATCCAGACTACAGTTTTGGAAGGGCGTATCCATAGCCCATTCATATCCTTTTATATACCCAACCAAACTCACCCATTTTACACCTGGATGGAGCAAAGAAAGTCTTGTAAAGTGCCTTTTCCAAGGATACAGCTTTGAGCCAAGAATGCAAATAATATACATGCACATGTAGTTGACACCACTTTGGCCTATACTATGACTTTAAGTAGTGACAAATACATTTGTATTGCATAGATAGTCTTGTATTCAGGCATTGTCATTTTAAAAACTGGGAACAAAGAAACCATATTGGCATGTCCATAGTGAGGTTTGAAGTGTAGAATGTAAGTCTTGGGAACTTCAAGGCAGCATATTGTGGATAGTGGATACTAGCTGAAAAGTCTGACGTTTTCAAAATCATATCCAGTTGCTTGAGTAACTGCTTTTTGGTGTGGGAAGCATATTGATTCTTTTTTTATGACTTCCTTGATAAATCTCAGCATACTATCTGAGTGTTTACCCAGAAAGATGAATGATGCAAATCAAAGGTGTTATCTAGTCCATTACATGCCACACCTGCGCCATTGCCCCAACAATAGTGGTGGGCCGAGTATTAATACAGTGTTTCTCTGTTAGATGCCTATTAGATGAAAAATGAATGGAAAGGCGCAAACTGGTTTAGACTGGTTCATCACAAAACACACAATGGGATGGCTTAGGCTTAGTACTGTGTACCGGTTTGCTGGACCAGTTCTGGACTTGTAAAAATGATTAGGTTTAAGTAAAAAATAAAAAACTAAAGTCAAGAACCGATTCCAGGCTTATTAAAAAAAATTATCGCATAACCCTTATCTTTCCACCTGACCACCTAAAACCATAGATTCGGACCATAGATTGCAAAATCTGTGCTGCAAAATGATGAAAACACTGCCATCGGGCATTGTCAAGTGTCAGCCTCCATGTTACATGTATGTGGCCAAAGTTTTGCCCTTGAAACAACATTGCAAGGTTGCCAACATGCAATTTTGTATATGCCATGGGTTTAGGTCTGGACTTGAATCCGGACCTGAAGCTAAATATGGGTTTAGGTCAGGTTTAGGTACACAGCATTACTCAGGCTTTGGGGTGTTTTGTGAGCTGTATCTCTCATAAAAATGAAAGCTATAACAAAAAGGAGTAAACCCATATTTTGATATGAATTTTGTCATTAATCTGAATCATTAAGACAATAAGACTGTAAGGACTGTTTTCATTGCATTTGCTTATCATGGGGTGTCTCTGAAAGCTTTTTATACATACAGATGTACAAGGTAGTGATACATATCATGGATTTTGATCTGTTTTGCCTACATTTATTTATTTATGACGATTTACCACATTTGTGGAAGGATTGACATAACAGGTGACTATCACCTGTTCAAAGATGCCAACCCTGAGACAAGACTGTAAGGTTTGAACCACTCACACCGGGAAGGTCCCCTACTCTTTTCGATAAGTGCGGTGGGTTCTTTAACGTGCATGGGGTGTGGCTCTCCCAAACACGGGACCTCCATTTAACGTCCTATCCGAGGGACGTCCCTAACCAAAGCTAGGTACTCATTTTCACCTGAGTGAAGTGAGGAAATTCGTGTAAAGTACCTTTCCCAAGGGTACAACGTCTGGGCGCATGTTCGGACTTGTTCGGGTACGACCCGGAATCGAACCCGGGTCTCCCTGTTTCATAGTCCAGTGATGTACCACTACACCACACGACGCCACATCCTGATATATGTCACAAAATGTAGCAGCGTTATCCTTGAACCCTTACTAAGTGGAGATTCTAATCTGAGTTATGAGGCTGAACAGATGCAGGCTCATTCCCAGAGCACTTAGGGAGGAGGGAGATGACTCTGGGAATGAGAACAATATTGCAGCAAAAATATTGTCACTCCCCAGGGCCCTCCTCAATAGTGATAAACATGTCTAGAATTTGCTTGAGGGTTTTATTTACAATCATCCGAGTAAGATTTCATCATTACTGCGTGAAACAAGATAATAACACAAGTGCATACATGTATGTAATAGCTTTTAGGAAATTGTTAGGTAAAATGCCATCCTCTATTATATTACTTCATAAGAGAAATTTCCAATCAACAGCCAGAGGCCACACCAATTTAATTTGTTGGTTCTCGGATTCGCCTCTTCGTTTTTTTCTGAAATTGATTCTGGTCCTGAATCAACTGAAAAATGCTCATGTTTTGCCCCCAACAGTTGAGGAAAGTCCTTTTCTTCCTAGTTGTTACAGTTTTCCCATCTATATATATACATTGCAGTGGTTTGATTAAAAGTTCATAATTAATTCAATATTAATGTTTAAATTTGAACCCAGCCTTTTGTGTTGACTTCATGGCTCATTTCATAGCATTTAAGCCTATAATAGGATGCCTTAGACCTGTTTTTATTTTTATTTTTTTTCGCCCTGTCGCTTCATATTTTTTCTGAAAAAATCCGAGAACCAACAAATTAAATTGGTGTGGCCAGAGCTATGATAATCGTATGGCTTTAAATTGTGATTTCTTGTAGTATGAAAACTGTAACTTTAGTCATTTGTATCTTCTCTACTAAGTCTTGTAAGTGAAGGAGGCTCCCTAAAATGTATCAACCTGGATGTCTATACTATCTAATCTCTCGTTTTTTATCTTCATTCTGCTGCCTAATTCCATACCCAACGTAAATTGGGTACCAAATAACTATCTTAGCATGGAGGTAGTTAAAACCTCCTCCTCGTCAATTTTGTTGTAGCCAATTAAATAGCCAATAAGGCACAAGGATGGGCTGAAAATGCCACCTGCATTGGTGCACCAGCGCTAACCTGATTTGGTTAGCGCAGGTAAAATTACAGCTGTGCAGGTATTTCTTATGTCTACCTTCACCTATGTATGTACTGGTTTATATACATGTACACCTATTCTGTAACATCTGTGTCCATAATATCACCAGGGTCCATAATATCGCCACCTTGAGAAAAAGTGTGCTTAAAGATATTTTTACTGCACATACCCTAGGTATGTACATTTGAGGTGTGCAGGAGTGCATACCAAAAGTATGTTGCAGCTAGTAAAAATATCTTTAAGCACACTATTTCTCAAGGTGGCGATACTATGGACCCTGGTGATATTACGGACACGGATGTTATGTGGATTTTTGTCTTTTGTTTGCTGCATTAAGTGTCCCCACCTATGAAGTGCAAAAGAAATAATGGCTTAACGGTTTAACCAGGTCTATACTTCCTAAACTCTAAGTTGCGCAGGTAAAATTTGTCTTCTTCAAGTAATTTTTAATGTTACCTGTATGAGTGCAGTTATGCAGATAAAATATCTCGAGCCCTGTTAGCAAATGATGAATAACAGGTTGTAGATTCACTCTGAAATTTTTTTGATGTTGGTAGAAAAACCCGTGTGTTGTGATGAAATTGTTTCATCTTTTTTCTCTCCCGTTTTTCTCCTATAGATACGATATTGGAGAGGGCTGCACTGAAGTCCGATGCCATCCCTGAACTACATACCTACTGCCAGAAACATGGGCTGGACTTTCAGGTTAGATCCTTATAAATTATACATGTACATGTAAGATATTATACAGTGTATTCCGTATCACATGAGGTACCACGCATTTTAATACAAATTTGAGTTTAGGCCACACCAATTTAATTTCTTGGTTAACGGATTTTTCTAGAAAAATAATGGAGCGGGCGGGCGAAAAAAAAATTAAAATAAAAACAGGCCTAGGCATCCTATTATGGCCCAAAATGGTATGATAGGAGCCAATTGAAGTCAACAGGCTGGTTCAAAATTTAAACAATGAATTTTGAACTTTTAATGATACCATTGCATTGAAAGATGGAATAACTGTAACAACTAGGATGAAAAGGACTGTTTTCAACTGTTCAGGGCAAAATACGAGCATTTTGCATTTGATTCTGAATTTTTATTTTTATTTGCAAATCAGAAAAAAATGAAGCGGGCGAATCCGTTAACCACGAAATTAAATTGGTGTGGCCTTAGAAAATTTGGTGTCCCTGAACTATATATGAACTAATTTTGACAATATCAATTCCAATATCTGAATCCGGTATTTTCACGTTTGAAAGCGTTTTCAAAATGTAGCCAGGTGCTTGAATAACAGTTACTTTGGTACCTTCGGGTGGGATTTGCTCTGATCTAATCTTTTTCCTCATTGGACACTTTAATTTCATATGTCAAAATGATGGAATGGCTAAAATTGTCCATCATTAGCAACAGGATCCCATAAAATGATGGATGCTAGGGAAAACACTGATTTCAAGGGCTGTGTGCATAATGAATAGCATGAATTCTAACCTTCTCAGGTGTCCTTTCTGACTGGCTGTCAGTAAATACTGTAATTCACTTCACCATCACAGTAGCAAAATTTCATGGTCTGAGAAAGATGGACATGTTCACAGAACTTATTAATGCATACCGTGCAGGGCTTGAAATTCATTTTTCTGAATAGGTGCACTGGTGCACCCAACCTAAAAAATTGGGTGCACAAAAATTGTTTTGGGTGCACAACATAAGATTGTAAAAATGTCAGCAAAAACTAATTATGTTTTATTTCTGAAGAAAGCGTTATTATAACAATAATTTTATTATTTTTCTAACGCTTAGATGTTAAGAATATGCTGTATACTACAATACATTTAACATCATACGTAAACCTCCGAAAATATTTGGGTGCACTGGTGCACCCACATATTAAAATAATTGGGTGCACAGCTCCAAATTTAGGTGCACTAAGGTGCACATGCACCCAGTATTTCGAGCTCTGCCACCATGGCATGCTAGGGGTTGAAAGTTCATGGTACAGAAGTGAATGAAAACACTGAACTTGAAAGTACCGTGAAAGTATCATTGACAATGTGTACATGTCCTTGGTGCTGAATGCACGAACGTTACTACATATCTATCCCTCTGATGGAAAATGTCAGCTAGTAGATGTTTTAGTTATCTTATTTCTAATCCTGCATTTCTAATAATGAGCAATACCCACTGATTGTACATACACATGGTAAGAATACAGTTTAGTGGGCAATCAGTGGCTCACAGCTGCCAAGTGTTCTCAATTACAATGAATGAGGTGTCGGTGGACTCTAACTTTGACAGACTGCAGGCCGTTGTTGTTGATGTTACCCACAACGGTGTCAGGGAGTTGGTTCTAGATGTCGAATGGGTATTGATGGTTATGTGACTCTTGATAATGTCAGAAGAGTAACGTCAGTATGTCTCCCCCCAGCTTGTGGACATGCACCATGAATGGCTGACTGACAGCTGTACGGACCATACCACTGCAGGCAGGAGACTACAGGAGCTGAGGGACTGCTACAATGTCTCCTGTGGCCCCTTCTTTGTGGTATGACCCCACACCTTTCTTACACAACAAACAATTCCACTGTTAATTTTTCACAATCAAAATCACAAACCATTGGTCTTCTAAAACCTTAAACAAATGCTCAGAAAAAGCACTTTCTGTATGGAATGATATGAAGTTGTAAGACTTACTAAGAGTACAATGATTGTTTTGTATTTGGTGTATTAAAAAAAAGTTATGGACTTCATGTCAAGTTATTGTTAATTGTCAGTGCATGTATATTTTGTATAATTTTTTTTTCCCTGTGTGTCCTGTAATGAGGTAGGTAGGACCACAGGAAAAATAATAAATATGTAATGCTATACTATTTTGGTTAAAAATAAAATAAAATCAACTCATATTAAACTCAAGGCATTAGACAAGCAATTTTATTTTAAGGCAACATTAATTTGATTTGTTGTTTCTTGGTCTGAAAAATGCTTAACTGAAAGATATGCTGTGATTTTCATCTTTTTTTTTTGTTTTTTCTATCCAGTCCATAATAGGAGACAGGTATGGGGAGTGTCCCTTACCCCAACATATCAATGAGATTGAATTCTGTCACGTACGGGATACTGCCATCCAACTTGGCAAAGGTAATTCTTTTCTTACACACTGTTATTGTAACTTATACATGTATTGTGTTGTTCAAAAATCGTGCAGTAATTCCATTAATCATTTGGTGCTATGTTCAGGGATGACGTTCATATATCTGCTGGATTAGATACATGTATGCATTGTACAATAAATTGTACCAGGTGTCCCGTAAAGGACTGCCTTAAGAAGTGAGAAGAAACTGAACCTCAACATACTGTAATTCACTTTATGTTCACAGTAGCAAAGTTCACGGTCTGAGAAAATTGAACATGTTCATGGAACTATATATTCACGGTGGTGACAGGTGCAGTAAAAAGAAAGTCCAGGAATCATTTGTTAACTGTAATGATAAGTTCCCGGTACAGAAGTGACAGTGAAAAGAGTGAACTTAACAGTACTGTGAAAAAATCAGGAATTACAGTAGTATTTCACATTAGTCTGACGTGTATTGTTCTAGTATAAGATATCCCTGTAATTTTTACTTCAGAATACATGAACAGTGTACTTAGCTTGTAAAAGCATAAACGTACAATGAAGGTCTTTCATCATTATTGTTACATTTTCAGATGTGAGCCTATTGGAGGAGTGGTATGTGAAGGACGAGAATGCAGTACCCCCAGAATATGTCCTACAGCCCATCGAGGCCAAATTACCACACTACGGGGACAGGTAAGGATGGACATCCAAACAGTCTGCTAGCTTTTCTCCAGTTTTGCTGTGCTCAAAAACAGCTGCTAGTTATAGTACAGGGCTCAAAATGCTGGGTGCATGTGCACCTTAGCGCACCTAAAGTTGGAACTCTGCACCCATATTTTTTTTCTGTGGGTGCACCAGTGCACCTAGATGTTTTATAGGTTTACATACAATGTATGTAAAGATATCTAATGTTTACTAGTATACAGTATATTCTTGACAGCTAAGTGTCAGAAAAATAATAAGTCTTAGTTGTATGAGATAATTTAATATGGTGCACCCAAAAAATTTCCTGTGCACCCAATTTTTTAGGTTCGGTGCACCAGTGCACCTATAAAGTGAGTTTCGAGCCCTGTAGTAAGTCGGCAGTACATACCACACCAGCGGGAAACCTGCACAGCACTTTTGCAGAATATCTTGCATTTTGTATATAAGGAAGACATGCTGTCTACAGTTTTCAAATGTTGTGTTAGAAAAGATATTGTCTATACAATACGCAAAATTCTGATGCAACATTGACCACATATCCAACGAAAAACTCTTACAGGTCAGAGGAGAATGAAGAACTGATGGACCACTATCACAACGTGTGGCTGAACACCTTCAACGCTCTACAGGACCTTCTCTACAAGTCTGCCCAGGCTGCACACCAGCGCAGAGCTATCAGTACCAAGCAGCTCAGCAAGTACCAGTTATCAGGTACATACAGTGTCAAGCTGCTGTTTTTTCCCTTGTCTTTCTGGTGATTTTCTTTTGTCAACTCAATAGGCCCAGTTGTGAGAATATACTGATTTGATGTGTTGTTTCTTGGCTTTAACAAATGATGCTGAACTGGAGAAAAAAGTCTGAGGGGAAGTCTGTACCTTCAAGTTTGTAAAGATATAGTTTAAGAGTCTTTGACAGAGTTAAGTTTTCCTTGCTGTCTGTCCATAGTTTGGTGGGATACAATACCATATCAATAAAAACAAGCAGATTTTAGGAGGGAAAGACTGGTCAAATGAAACAAGAAGTGACGCAAATCTTTACAGCATGTAATCGCTAATAAAACTTGTCTATTGCAAAATATCTCTTCTCCTTTAGAAAATTAGAAAGAGCTCATGATGCATTACAATTTTGCATCTTAGTCCAGACTTATGAGCATTGGTCCAACTCAAGTCACCATTGTGACCAATTATTTGAGACACAAGTTGTATTCACACTCATGCCACCCAACCAGCTATTCCAATCTCTTTATCAAAAGCATTGTTTACTATGTGTAGAAAATCATGTTGTTTGGATTTCTTCTATTTCTCCAGGTGTAGAAGCAGAGGTTTTGGAGGCTCTTAGCCTCGACTCTGAGCCGTCCAAGAATTGTGTGTTTTTCTTGCGCACGTTAGAAGGACTTTCCAAGAGTCTGTCGGATCAGAGTGCCAAGAACTTCACGGACATAAACAGTAGCCTAGAACTTGACAGCGCGGCTCAGGAGAAGCTAAGATCCCTCCGCGATTCCTACATAAACGAAAAGGTTGACCCTGAAAATACGGTCCGGTTAGGTACGGTGTGGAAGGACGGCGGACTGGACCCATCCACACACACGGAACACAAGACCTACCTTGCAGATTTCTGCTCACAGTTTGTTGCCAAATTGAAGCAGTTGATCGACAAAGTCGTCGACAACTACGCCGAGATGCAGTATCTAAAAGAAACACCCATCAGAGAGCTCTACTACAAGTTGTTAGAAAGCTCGGCGGTGAGTCTTGCTCACAGCCAGAAATTTGTTGCACGGGAGGACGTTATGAGCGCCATACGAGAGCTGGTCACTTCGGAGGAGTCCAAACCAATTGTTTTATACGGGGGACAAGGGAGCGGCAAGTCTGCAGTCATCGGTAAAGTGGCCACGTCGTTAGCCGACTGGACGGGGACGCAGCCCATCTGCGTTCTTCGCTACATCCACAACCACACTTGCACTCACACCTTGCTCAACGAAATCTGTCAGCAGCTGTGTGCAACCAACCTGGAGGGGGAGCTAGAGAAGATACCCGTGGAGTACAGAAAGCTGGTCTCTTTCTTCAACGACCTTCTCCTGAAAGCCTCTAAGTGGGGGAACATGACAGTCATTCTGCTAGATGGCGTGGAGAGACTACTACCCACAGAGGGGTTCCCCACCTTTGATTGGCTCCCCGCCGAGCTTCCATCAGGCATAAAAATGGTCCTGAGCATGACGGATGGCAGCGTGCTGGAGGAGCTGAAGGAGAGGATAGCAGACAAGCAGAGATTTGTGAAACTGTCGGACTTGACCGAGAAGGAGAGGATGATATTGATGGATTCCTACTTTACACACAGGAAGAGGAGAATAACAGCCAAGCAGAGGGTGAGTTTTCTTTAGGTCATACTAATTCAATTTGTTGGTTTCCTGACCTGTCAAGCTGTTCCAAAATGCTGTATATTACTTTCCTGTCTGTTTTGCCACACTGAGGTGCTGTACCTTGCTTTCTAGTCTAAGTGCTGTACCTTCTAGAAGAGCTGTAATTGCTGTCCTTTCTATTCTAAGTGTGGAACATTGCTGTCCTGTCTGTTCTGAAGTGTTGTACCTTGCTGTTTTGTCTGTTCTGAGGTGTTGTACATGTCCTGTCTGTTTTGAAGTGCTGTACCCTGCTGTCCTCACTCAGTTCTGAACTGTTATACCTTGTTCTGTTTGCTCTTAAGTGTTGTACCTTGCTGTCTTGCCTTCTGAAATTTTGTAACTTGCTGTCCTGTCTGTTCTAAATTGTTGTACCTTGCTGTCCCATCTACAGGTCCTCCTGAAGAATGCCCTGCAGGAGCCGTGCAGCCCCCTGATGCTGACCCTGCTGTGTCGGGAGGTGGAAAGCGGCAGCCCGCAGCTGTGTCAGAACGGCAGCAAGATGCCGCAGTCAGCCGAGGAGGCAGCCAACATCATATTCGACGGTCTGGAAAGTAGACACGACCAAGTCTGTTTGGGACATGTGCTGGCCAGCATCTGTGCAGGTTTGTTTATTTATCCTAATTAAATTTACCCAATCTTAAATGGATGGGATGGAAAACAAGTGTAAACACCTATGCTAGTTTTTTCCTGAGGTCCTATAGTGAAAGGTAATTTTAAAGGCATCCAATACAATTTCAGGGAGGCAGTACAAATGATATTCTGGATGAGAAAATTTGGCTGATATTGAAAGTAACTGCAATTTTGTACTTAAAACATTTGCAATAGCCCCAATAGAAGCTACAAGAGGAGTCCCTTTGTTTTTGGTACCACCAATAAATAGCTAGAACCAGCCTAGAGCTAGAACCAGCCTAGGATATGAAACAAGCAATCGTTTTCCATTAGTAAATTTTCTGTGCGATAGTGTTTATTGAAATGACAAGAAAATTGACTTTAAGAATTCAGTTTTACTGCCCTGAAATCACTTTGGGTGCCTTTAGAGATGTCTGAAAACCAACGATTCCTAACAAATGGGTGCGACCCTCTTGTTTCGCAGGCCGGGCTGGTGTGACGGAGACAGAGCTGCTGTGTATGCTGTCCTGTTGTGATGCCATTATGGACCCCCTGTGCCAGCAGACCAGCTGTGGGGACCGCACCTTCCCTCACACGTTCTGGGCCGCCATCAAACACGACCTAGGTAATGCTTAGTCTTCACTCACACTCACTCACACTCACTCACTAGTCCATTTGATGTCAGTTGTTCCCCGTGTCCCAAGTGTTAGACGTACTTACATGCTGAAGCTGACACTGGCTTGATGGCAGCTTGCCATTTGCATCTATCCTGTGGATTTCCACTGAGTAAGCTGAAGTGGTGGAAGTCCTCTTTTATGTTGTTGAGCCATCTCTTCATTTGTCTGCCACCTTTCTGAGTTACATGGTACAGGACTGTTTATGAATTTCTATGGCACATTCATGGAATTGTTTTTAAAAAATGCCAAGGCTTCTTTTAGGAGCTTTTCAGGACTTCATCTTGACCCTGTGAGCCACTATTTCCTGCAGTTGAGGGGCAAATTTTGCTATTATACACGTCAAGCTTAGTTCAATGACATCTCTTTCCATTTCTATACATGCTGAATATTGTACATCAACGATGTCAGATTGGAAAAAATTTTTGTCCTTCATGACCAGCAAACTTCCATCAAGAATGACGCTAGCTAGAACACTGGTCTGTGACATCCGTCTCAATGGAAATAAGCTGCAAATATGTGCCGATGTCTTTTCTTTTCAGATAATGTGATGACTGTCAGCCTCCTGGATGGGGTTTTGGTCGTGCATCTGGCCCATGAGGCCTTTCAAAAGGTGGCGCTAGAAAGATACGGAGGAGGGGAACAGCCAATCAGGAAACAACATGGGGACTTCGCAGGTGAGCAATGTTATGTTCCTCCCATCAGCTTGAAAAGTGGTCTTATATAATTTATACAACTCCTTTAAACTAACATGTTACATGTAGAGAAAAGGAGATATCCTACTGGAGGAAAGTACTGTTTTCGATCATACTTGTGTGTTCACAGCTATAACTCACAATGGGTTTGAAGGATTTCATTGATTTGAAGTATATGATCACTAGTAGTTACATGTACTTGGGTCAAGATGATGTGTTTTTTGTGTCTTTATTTTCAGATATTGAAATAATTTGACACGCCTGTGCTGTATGTGGTGTGGTTGAATTGTGTATCAACAGCTGCTGTCCACTGTAGGAGTTACGCTAATTTTTGGGACTAATGGCTTAATTATATAATATACGACTTTCAGTAGGGGGAGGATAGCCTGTATATTGTGTATGACATGTATAATTTTGATATCACCCATGTGACCACACCAATTTAATTTCTTGGTAAACGGATTCGCCCGCTTCATTTTTTTCTGATTTGCAAATAAAAATAGAAATTCAGAATCAACTGCAAATGCTCATATTTTGCCCTGAACAGTTAAAAACAGTTCTTTTCTTACTAGTTGTTACAGTTATTCCATCTTTCAATGCAGTGGTATCATTAAAAGTTCAAAATTCATTGTTTAAATTTTGAACCAGCTTGGTGTGTTGACTTCATGTACCATTTTGGGCCATAATAGGATGCCTAGGCCTGTTTTTGTTTTTATTTTTTTTCGCCCGCCCACTCCATTATTTTTCTAGAAAAATCTGTTAACCAAGAAATCAAATTGGCGTGGCCTCTTTTAAGTTATTATATGCAGTATTACTGATAATGTTGTTAATGTAATGTCTGAAATGTCAGAAGTTGAGGTAAAAATTGTGCTGCATCATATACTTCGCAATGGTCTGGATTGTCAGATTTCTTGTTTTGTTATTTTTAACCCTTGTCCTGCTGGCATTTTTTTCACAATATTTTTCAATAATTTCATATCTTAATTAGGTCATAGACTCTTAACTTTTTTTGCCCTACGGTGGCATAGTTACTTCCGCATTCATTGCATTTCGCTACAGTGTGATGTGTTGCATGAGAAATACCCCCAAATCGTACCTATACAGAGTGATATATAGTGTATGATGTATGTGCAAAACAACAATTGTTGGGCTCCGCAGGACAAGGGTATAAGTGACATTTTTCTTCTGCAGACATCTTGTCTGGTAGCCATGGTGAGAGTAAACTGTCACCGTCACACATCAACGCAGAGGTGAAGAATGGGACTCCAACTGAACCACCATCAGCAGCAACACAGCAGTTCAACATCAGACAGCAGAATGAGCTGTGGTACCAACTGGTGCTGGCTGGTAATTGTGTATTGCACCAATATAACCATTGTGTACATGTAGATGTATGACTGTGTGTGTGTGTGTGTGTGTGTGTGTGTGTGTGTGTGTGTGTGCCACCATGTAGGAAGAGAATGTGTGGATCTGTCCTTGGTGCTGAATGTGAACATCCGTTGGTGTTTGTTATTTTTGAATGGTATTTTCAATGTTATTGGGAACTTAAGTGTAGGATTGAAGTAACTATCTGTTTCCTTTCTTCTATGTGTCTGTATGTGTGTGTAGGCACATGCATGTGTGTGAGTGAGTGTGTGTAAGTGTGTGTGCAAAGTCTTTCAAGTCCTCAACATGTATACCAGCATTCATATGTTATTCTTGTAATATTTGTTTTTTTACATGTACATTAAAAAAACAAGGCAACTTTCCTCTCATTGTTCAGGTAACTTACGGGACCTGAAGTCCAAGGCCCTGTGCTGTTTCCCCTATCTCCTGGCTAAGATGCAGTGTTCCTCGGTGTATGAACTCCTTCACTGTTTCCACGTGGCGTCACAACACGTGCTAGACGCGGAAGTTAACCTGGTTCTTCTGGCGATGGAGGCGTCGATAAGCGCGCTGATTGCGGACGGACAACAACTGGGCGCACAGCTGATTTCTAGACTTGTATCCATGAAAGGTAAACCAACTTAATATGTAGCATTAAATTGCAAATTCAACTGTAGCATTCTGTGTCATAATGTTCAATACATTAGTGTTCCGGGCCTTGTTATAACTTGTTACCAGGCTTCTAACAGTGATCACACAGACTTCCATAAAAATAGATCATTTGAATCCCAATCGTCCAATGGTATCTTATATGATACGAAATACATATTTTGTATTCCAATTCATTTCTCTATGCAGCCCCCTAATTATATGGTTTACGATACCATCCATGTTAGGTTGTTGAATATTTGTTTTTTCGACTAAAATTATCTTGATCCATACCTTGTCATGCTTGTGCATCCAATTCAGTATTTCTTTTATTTTCAACTCCACTGTATATTGTCATAGACCATTGTTAATGGTTGTTTCTATTATTGCCTCAATGAAAATCCCACAACAAGTATTGTATAACAATACTATATTATATTGTATAACAATACTTGTTGACCATTAGCAATTGCTCAATGTAGAGTTATACTGTTTTACAGATAAAGGTGACAAGGCCCTAGACTCCCTGATTCAGCAGGCACTAGAGTGGGGCCGGAATCATAACAAGGCCCTCCTGCTCCCCCATACCTCATGGCTCATCACCAAGCAGAAAAGCCTGGTCAAGACACTGGACTGTCCAGGTGCGAAAAAAGTTACTCAGAAAAATTATGACAACTATTTATACCAATACACACAACTGAATGTGTCATTAGCCTCTGTACACTTGAAGAAGCCACCCAGGCAAAACCGGTCGTGTGACAGGCTGAATAAAAGTTCTAAACGGGAACTATGCGGCTCCAGATGTCTTACTGAGGGACGACTGCATGTGCAAGATGTCGGTTAGCTTTAGGAATGAATCTACTATATAAAACACACAACTTAGGTTCAGCCACACTGGGGAGCTTTGAAGACGCACTCTGTCTCTTCTTCAACCCGGTTAAGATCTCAGCACTCAGAAAAAGCCTGCATGGTAGTACTATGTAATACGTTCAACTTGGCAGAATGTACTGTGCCTGCACAAAACCTGTAATGTATTGTGACTTCTGCAGAACGTCTTGTTTAAGGTCATATTTGCATATATACGGATAACAATTGCTGTCTATAGTTTTCAAATGTTGTGCCATAAAAGATACAAACTGCAACAGGCAAAATTCGGATTGAACGTTGACAGTCAAACATTCTGATGAAGTCAGTGAAAAATCCTGGTTCCATGCAGGCATATTACATTGTATGTTCTGCCAACGTGCTCTTCTATGTAACTGTGTGCTCTCATGTAACCCACAGTTGCCATGGTAATATGTAACGTTACCTTGCAAATGAGCTCATGCCCGTATCCAGGATTTTGAATGGGGGGGTTCTTCCCACTGCTTGAGGGGACCTCGAGCGCCGTACCGAAGGCGCAAGGTTCCTAGGGGGGTCTGGGGATATGCTCCCCCGGAAAATTTTGAAAAATGAACCTTCTAAAATGGCATTTCGTGCATTTTTGAGAGGATATCAGAGAAAAAATCAGAGATAAATTTTTATTCAAATTTATTATGACAAAGGGAGCAGTTTTTCTACGATTCCAGTCCATCTTTTCAAGAAAAATCTTGGACCTTTACATAAAAAGTGGACAAAAAAGTGGACCTTTACATAAAAAGTGGACAAAAAAGTGGACCTTTGAGCCTTGTGGGGGGGTTCTCCTTTGGAGCTGATGAAGAGTGTGGTTGACCTCAACTGATAAAAACCATTACTGTCCAGAAGTTTGCATGGTTGAAAATTTGTGTTACTCTTTGATTTGGGCAAAGTTCAACTTTCCCCATACTATTTATCATTTATACCAAAACAGATGCATTTTCAAATACATTTGATTGACAGGTGTGAGACACATGGTGACGACAGCCGACACCCAGCATGTCATTTGCACGGCAACGGACCATACCATCTCCATGTACAGTGTGGGGTCCGGCGAAGCTGTGCAGACATTCGAGGGACACAAGGATAACATCAACTGCATCTAGTAAGATGTCCAACTTCATATTAATTTTCTTTGTAAGATTGATCAGTCATCTTCTGACAGACTGAAAAACATAATCCAAATCTAGTTGATAGGTATTTGAAATAGAATAGCCACATGTTTCACTTAGTATTGTAAACAATTTCAAATTCATTCATTTATAGGATACATTTAGTAGTAGCGTAATATGTTTAGCTGTTTTCAATTGATTATATACAATAGGGATAATATTGAATATATGCTTGTTTTCTATCAACACTACAGATAATGATATTTTACCTTCAGTATACAATATACAGTTGCCCATAACCTTGAAAATATCATCAAAAATAACAAAAACCAATGGATATCCACATTCAGCACCAAGGACAGATCCACACATTCTCTTCCTTTATGGTGACAAAACATGTTGGGATTCTGATCAATCAAACAAGTTAATCAGAAGGCATTTTTAATCAGTCAAACTGTCAGACTCTTGCATTAGCCATGTGTGCAAGAACATGCCATAAAGATCATTCACTCTTGTTGTTTTTTCCATTCCCAGCCTTTCCCACAGTGGTAAGTTCTTCCTGTCAGGGTCAGATGACAAGACCGTCCAGTCCTGGTGTTTGGAGACCGGGCAGGGCCTGCGCACCTACTCGGGACACACCGCAGGGGTCATGTGTATGACCCTGGCTCACAACGACCAAATCTTCGCCACTGGTGCCAAAGTACGTCTGACTACACACCTTTCTGACATGGCAGCCATCATAGAACAAAAAATAAGGCTATTCAATGCTATGCGAATATAAGGCTATTTGAAGCTTGAATGTATTTGAGACACTGGGGATTTTGCAGTTATTCAAGTATGCTGTACTTTTTTAAGCTCTAGAATGGTAAACATAGCTTTTTAATATTTTCTTCTTGCCTCATTTGCCATGATAAGGCTGATCTAACTCAGGTTGTAGAAAATCCCTACAGGCACAAAACTCAGCCATTTGAGCTGTGTGGGCAAAAACTTACTGTAACAGCTCCAAAGAGAGCCCACAACAACTACGATAGACTGGACACCTGCAGGGAGAGAAATAGAATATTTCTTGTTCCTTTCCCAGGATCACATTGTGCGCGTCTTCAGCTTCGAGTGTCGGGAACCTCAGCAGGTTATCGAGCAGCACACCGCGGCGATCACCTGCATCACGCTAACACGACACGACGACATCCTGGTCACCGCCGGCGCCGACTGTCGCATCCACGTCTGGCTACTCAACAAGAAGAAGCTGCTAAACACCATCTGGGCACTGCAGCCCGAGGAAGAACCACCCAAGGAGGAACAGGTCAGGACTGGTCCAATTACCAACAAGGGGGAACAGGCTGTGTGAGATGTTTTTTTCCTTCCTTTGCAGAAGGAAAACATAATTGTTCTCCTTCCTCTTCTTCCCTTCCAAACAAATGTTAAGGTCAATGACCTGGATCAGACAGCTGTCATCATGGTAACTGTTGCTGTAGCAGACAGCCTGTGGTATTGAAACACATTATGTAGCAAGTGGCAGGACAGAGTTAGAGGGGCTAGTTATCATATATTATACAAAAGTGTTTGAGTGAGAGTTAGGAGTAGTTTAGGCTAGACAATGTGAAGGTAAACATTATTCATTTGCTTTGCAAATGTTACCTTTGTAGTCTTTTTTATCTTATTTTTCTAAAGCCAAAAACCTACAAATTAGGTCACTTTAGATTAAGAAGATTAAGGTTTAGTAGTTACTTTAAATGAGCAAAGAAACATTCTTTGATTCCAATTCAGAAAGAGAAGAAGCCCAAGAAGAAGAAGAAGAAATCAGAAGAAGACGAGCCCAGTGATTCGATGGATGACGAACACACAGGAGGCAACACCCCACCTTCATCCCCCCTCCCTCCTCTCCCCATCCTGGTCACCCCCGTGGTCAGCATGGTACTGTCTAAGAACAACAGTTTCCTTGTGTCTGGGTGTGAGAACGGAGACATCCATGTTTGGGCTCTGACCACAGGCAGTCTTGTTCATCAACTACTCGGAATCAAAGGAAAGGTAAAAGCTACTTTGTACAATGTTTTCATTACAGAATGTCATGAATGATGTTGTTCACGTTAGTATCCAATCAGCACCAAGAGCATTTGAAATTACAGTACAGCTGGCCAATCAGCACTAAGGACAGGTAAAAATACAGTCTCATTGGCTAAGAATGGGACATGACTGGCTGATCAGCACCAAGGACAGGTCCAGAAATTGAATTTTCCAAAAAAAAAGATCTGATGGAAATTTACAGGGTTACATTAATTTAATCTAAAGATAAGGATTGATTGACTAACTGATTTATTATGATCAACTTCAGGTGACATGCGTTGCCATAGCAAACGACAGCGTGTTTGCCGCCCTGGGCTGTGAAAATGGCAGTATTCTGGTGTTTAACATCCGTACCAAGGCCCTGATGCACACCCTCCTGGGGCACCAGGCTCCCGTCACAGATGTGGCCATTTCTCACGACGACCACTTCATCCTGTCTGCTGCTGAGGTAACGTTACATCTCATGACAGGTCTAGGAAATGATTCAAACCATTATTTTTTAACTTTTCTGTATTCCTTTATCAATATTGGAACCATCTTTGAATTGGGTACAGTAAAAATGTTTTAAAACGAGCTCAAAAATGAAAACAACCATATGAGCCAATACTATTAGTAACCAGAAACAGTTCTGAGGGAATCTTCATTGAACTTCATTAACCCTCTCCCTGGTGCCTGACTCAAATTTGGTGCCAAAATTCTAGCCTATAATAAATACTCTAGACATAATCAGTCTTGTTTATTTTGTTTAGGCAGCTGTCTTCATTTCCGTTTTGTCAACATACCCTCTTCTTATTTTGTATTTCATTTTATTTGATAAGTATATTGTCTGTCATTGTACCCGTATACTTTGTTTGTTTATGTTTGAGGATCCGTGGAACTACTTTGTGTTGTTTTGTTATTTTGAAATGAAAAAAAAAATTCTACCCTAGCAGGCTGAAGGATAAAGACTAGTCCCAAACCTTGCCCAATCCTACAGGACGACACTGTTCATGTGTGGAACCTGGACAAGATGCCGGTGGACCGCGAGGAGACAGACTCCATCAGTAAGTCCGTCACGTGTGTCACCGTGGGAACCGTGGAGCGGGACGGCAGCAGCATCGCGCTGTCGGGCGGGAAGGACGGAAGCTGTAAACTCTGGAGCATGGACACATACAAGGTTTGTTTGTTTGTTTTACTTCAGGTACGTGGCCAATATTGTGTACATACATGCAAGAAGTTTATTGTTTGTTGTTTGAAGTAACAGTTACTACTACATTAACAGTTTGATATAAAACGTATATTTTGTTTACTCTGAATTGTTTTCCCAATGCATGTATTTGAACTTGTGTAAAATGCGACCAAGGCCACTACCGACTACCCCCATTTAAACCCTCATCCAGTCATGTGATCTGTGTTGACTTCTATCCTCATTGTTAGTTGCTGAAGAAAGATGGTGGATGCCGTCTGAAAACTCTTGTACCTAAATATTTTGTTAAGTCGTGCGTATCAGTTTTTAAATCCATTTTATTACCTTCGCCAAGAAGGTTATGTTTTCAGGGGCGTTTGTGTGTGTTTGTGTGTGTGTGTGTATGTGTGTGTATGTGTGTGTTAACATGATTACTCGAGAAGGCTTTGTTGGATTGTTTTTATACTTGGTAGGTGGGTAGGTCTTGATGAGACCTCAAAATGATTAGATTTTGGATCCACTGGCGGCTTGTTATTTAAAAACCTGAAGACAAGTATTGTCCTCACATAAACTATATGCCACAGATGCTGCATCACCTACAAGATCACGTAAAGGCCATCACATGCGTGGCGCTCTCCAGCAACGGAACATTCGCCGTGTCGGGTTCCGAAGACACCACCATCAAGGTGTGGAGCGTGGACAACGGACTGGTGGTCCTGTCGTTTGTAGAACATTCTGCTCCCATAGCGTACGTCACGGTGACTTCTGATGACACAAGGTGGGTCACGAAACAAAAAGCTTACTTTAAGTTAATGTTCCTTTGAAACCTTGATTCACTGACATTCTGGTATTTGGTGCTTTAGTCTCAACCTAAAGAGTGTATGGTTGTGTATAGTGTATATGAGTGTATAGTTGACATTCTTACATCTTTGTACTTCCATAAAACAATTGGTTTATTGAGAGAAAAACATTACAAAACATACAAAACACCACAGCCAACTAAAGGCTAGCTGACTTGTGTGATCTTAGTCCGTACAGATACATGTACAAACAATAAGAAAACACTACTAAGAAATACAAAGCATCATCCTTAGGCTTGTCATATTAAAAGAACACAATGGGTTGCAAAGCATATTCAACAGTCTTGGAACATATTCAACAGGTATATAAAATTATGAAAATGGACTATACCTGTACCTGTTGGATCTAGTAAATGGAAATTCAATGTAAAGCTGGCTGCCTCCTTTCAAGCCCCTGCTTATTGGGAATTATGCAATACAATTATATTAACTAATAAAAAAATAACGTACATGTCCTTTTTAATCGCCATAATTGCAGGATTCTTTCTGCTGACATCAAGAACAGTTTGAAGCTGTGGCAGGCCGAGTCTGGGAACATCCTTCTCTCCTGTACCGGCCCTTCACTACTGGTGGCTGTCACTCCTGACAACCAGAATGCAGTGTCAGGTAACGCTGTCCGAAACTTCTCAAACTTTTTAAGACTCAAAGTCTTGAAAAATATTGAAATCTTCACCCCAATCAAAATTGCTATTTCCTGCATTTTGAGTGGTAAATTTTATAAGTAGACTAAAGTATAGTTTAATCTCTTTCCATGATATCTTTTTGTCAAAATTTTTGTCTGTATGAGAGACAAAATTCCGCCAAGTGACAGAAAGACGATGCTGTTTAGAACACTACAATTATGTATGAAATTACAGCTGCAGTGGAAGCAGACTATACTGTACCAGTTCTCTGTGTTTTTGGCAATGCCTCTGGGGCAGGCCTAATTGTACAGTGTAAGGTTTGTGTTGTTGCTGATTGTACAAGTATGTCATCCCAGGTGACAGAGACAATGTGATGAAGATCTGGACCCTGAGTGATGGGAAGGTGGTACAGTCCATCAAGCATGTGGACAGCATCTCGTGTATCGCCATCTCTCTGGACAGTCAGCTATGCGTGACAGGGTCACATGACATGTCACTCAAAGTCTGGGAGGCCAAGACTGGCAAACTTACACAGGTACCGGCTTGTCCCTTTTCATTTATACCACAGTGACTATGATGATCACAGTGATTCAATTGTTTCTAGAAAGCAGAACATTTTCTATTTATTGAATAGGTTATAATCTCAATCTGCCTCTACAGCAAGCTAATCTGATGTACTGTTACGGTAACAGTCAAGAGTAAAATTGTTTTTTTGTGATCTTGCAGAATATCTGTCGACTGTCTATGCATATTGCAAATTTTTTAACGGAGTAGTTCAATGCAAGGCCTATGCGACCACTTCTCTGCATTGAACTAGAAAGATGAGAGGGACATGGCTATGTCAAGAGATGGCGGTGAACGTTTGATTTGAAAGCCTGTAGATTGTAGTTTGGTGGGAAACACTTGTCGGGGAGGGAATTCCAAAGCATTCCAAAGCTTGGCCGTACAGGGAAAGAAACTGTCACTGTAAAAAGATTTCGAACAAGGAATTTGGACGGTGAATGTACTTGATTGCTTGCTTGCTTGTTTGACTGATTGCTAGCTTGCTTGCTTGCTTGATTGAATGATTGTTTGCTTCATTTGGGTTACTTAAGTTCTTGATTGATTGACTGCTTTATTTGATTGGTTGGGTAATGACAGATCCTGGCCGGCCATGATGACGTGGTCACCTGTGTCCAAGTGGCCGAGCAGAAGCAGCGTGTGGTCTCCGGCTCGGTGGACAAGACGGTCATCGTGTGGAACCTGAACACTGGACAGATCGAACAGACGCTGTCTGGACACACCGGCACGGTCACTTGTCTCGGACTGGCCAATGATGCTGATACAGTCATTTCTGGTAACTTATCTTTGTATATTTGTATCTGTATAGCCCGTATAACCGCCTTTCGGCGTAACACACCAGATGTTGGAGACAGATTTGAATATATATTTACATGTAATGGTTCCCACAACGCAAAAATAGGTAGATATATAAAGGAATGCTTTGTTATTAGAAAAAATACAGAAACTTGTGATTAGCCCATTCGATTGTTACACTTTATCTTGTGCCATCCCTTATTGTTTGAATGATTAAGATATGTTAGGTTTTATTCGACATTAGGTCTTATTCAACACATTTATTTTATTTCTTGTTTAGTTTGCCATACATTGTACCATGTGCAATTGTCCTTCTTCAATCAACTTACATGTACCATGGCTGATTCGTCCAATTTTTGACATTGAAGCAGTTTAATCTACAATTACAATCATGTAAACTTAAGGCATACTTAGAAGTTTTTTTCTTTCATTCTTCCTCATTTGCAGGCTCTGATGACGGAACCATCCGGATCTGGTCAGCTAACACGGGTGTCCACCTCACCAGGATGGACATGTACGTGGGGATCAGGGACCTGAAGGTGACACTTGATGGAACACATGTCATCGTGCACCTGACCGACAAGGCCGTCGTGCCCATCTTACAGCTGCTTAATGGGAAGGTGGAGGAAGTCAAGTTCAGTAGTGAGACCACTCTTGATGGTAAGACGTGAATAATTTCATCAGGATGGCAAGAGACTTTATAAGAGGGCTCTTTATTCAACAATCAGTGGGGTTTTCACTTCCTGCATTTTGGTGACCGTCTGTCACCTTCTTCAGGGCAACAATGACTCTGATTTGCACTGTAGCTAGGTGTTGTTTATTGGGACATGTAACTCTACATTTGGGACCACACTTTGTAATTTTGCAGCAGAACACCTGGCTATAGTACAAATCTGTAATTGGTGCCCTGAAGAAGGTGACAGATGGTCACTGAAATGTCAGTCAAAATGCATATTTAAGTAATTCTTATACAGCAGACTTGGATTTTGTTGACAGTCAGTGGGGCCTTGACAGCATGATTTAATGCTGCATTCATAATCTGTTTCTAATGAAATCTGATGAATCCTATGAATATTGCCTGTTTTACTAGAATTTGTTCAGGGAATGCTAAAAAAATGTTTGTCTTTGCATGCCAATTAGATGAATTGAAAGTCAGGTAGGTGTTTAAAAAATGGGGTTTTGATTCTGATATAATGTTGGATTAGATGAAGCCATTTTGAGTTTCAGATAATAGAATTACGTGATGATGATCACTATTTTATGATTTGTATAGAAAAAAATGTTTGATTTTGTTGAAAATCAGTGTTAGATTAAACTATAATTTTTTTTTAATGCACATCTGTCCAGTCTTATTTCTTTTGTCCTTGGACATGTTAAAAATCTAGCAAGTGTCTGGATATCAACAAAAAAAAAGCTGAAATTTGTTTTTGTTCTGACATGTGCAGACGACAAGAAGAGAAAAGCCAGTCAGACCCAGAAGACGGCCCCGGGGGCGACTGGTGGCAGCCGACTCTTCGCAAACGGTAGGAAAAGCACGCGGGGCAAAAAGCAGAGCAGCCGGGCGAGACTCAACAGCGGCGGTTCTGAGTCCGTCAGCTCCGGCTACCATTCCAACAACCAGCCCACCCCGAAACATCGGAAAAAGTCCAAAATGTGCCAGATCGTGTGAGCGCGAGTAGTGGAGTGTGTGCCAAACGTCTCCAATTAATGGGAGGAGGAGGAGGACCCGGATTCTCAGCGACAACTTTGTCAGCGGACAAATACACGTAGGGTTGGTACTGTGTATAATCTCATTGGTTATTCTATCAGTGTAAGTTTTGGTAGTGGGTAGTGCAAGACATTTCTCACAGGAATTAACGAGAGGAGTAGTCCATTTTGGTGCATTTTGATGGGAACAGTTTCATGTAACTCTCAAGCTTATGGAAAGAATGTAAATGTGGAAATATACATTAAGTAAAGATGCTGGACAGGTGTATTTATTTGAGTCGATGGGCCCTAAAAAAATGTTTATTTTACTTTTTGTGTGTTAATGTCAACTCTTGAATATAATGTTACAAAATATATATTATATATCTATATATCTATAATAATATATTTCATGTAGTTATTCAGTAGCTGAAGAGTCATAGTTGTGGTCTATTGTAAGTTGTCTGAAGAATTGTTATAATAGGTACTAGATAATGTTGAAAAGTGTCACAAAGTTATAATATAGATGTGTCTTTGGCATTTACATGTACCTATTGCAAATATAAGACACAGCATTGTTATTTTATTGTTGCAACAGTGTGTATAATTATTCTTATTTGAAGTGCAGTATAAGCTGAATATGCAACATTGTTCAATGCTTTTTAGGATATGTGAATTAGAAAACGTCCAACTAGTTGCTGGGTGGCTGGTTGCAATTTTTATTTTGTTGCATTACAAGACAAAGTTTAAAATTAATTCATAGTATTTAACTATTTATTTTATTTTATTGAAATTGCAACATAAAACAACATATTATTACATTGATCATATATAACATGCATACTATTGTTTTTTTAAAGAGAAAACATGAAGTTTTTGTGTTTATTAATTGTATAAAGATCATATCTACATGTAGTTGTATAAGGTGAAACAAATTGCAGTCGGAACAGATGACAAAAAGACAGAATGTTTTAAGTTAAGTACAATTTTGTAGTATTAAATGAAACTAGGTACAAAGATTCAATACTCATTATTTGAGTGAGAAACATTCAGATCTTTGTTGTATCATTTTTAACCTTTTTTTATTCTTAAAAGACTTAAAATCCAGTCAGTGAAGGTTTACAAATGGACTGTACGATTTCCAAATAGCCATTATAATACATGGAGACAATTCTTTGTAGTTATGACATTTTGTAAAATTTCCAAAGCTGTCTTAATTAATTTGTTTAACATTATACATAATATTTTCTTTCTTGATTTATGAGGGGGTTCAACAGTTTGTCAGGTTATTCTTAACATGATATCACATCCAAGTGTTCTATTTCTAATGTAGATGTGTTGCTTGTGTTTACATTGTTACTGTGATATCTAGACAATAAAAAATAATTATTGTATACCCCAGATATTTCTTAGCTTCTATATGTAAAGAATCCTAATAGTATGTTTTCTCAGTTGAGAATTTGGTACACTAATATTGACACGTTTTGTGTCCGCATCAAGTATTTTATTGAAGGCAACAAAATTTACTGACAAATCAACCACTGCACAGGGACGATGTGAATCTTATTTGCAAAAGCACGTCGGCAGAACGTACAGCGCCTGCGTAGAACCCTGTATTTTCACGGTTTCCGGTGGATTTTTGGTCAACGTTGCATCAGAATTTTGCCTGTTGCAAAGGATATCTTTTCCTACATAACATTTGGAAACTACAGACAGGATGTTAACCTTATATACGCGAATACGACCTTATATGAGACGTTCTGTTGAAGTGCTATGTACAATACATTACGGGCTTCGCGCAGGTGCAGTGCGTTCTGCCGACGTGCTATTTGCAAACATTTCGAGCGATGTCCACCATCTTTGTTCATTATTTGATGCTGGAAGGGGAAGGGAACATAGTTTATTACTTTTTTCTTGCTCAAACCATTCACATATTCTTATCCAGCTAAAGACATATTTGATGTAATTTGGACAAATCTGTATTCGCCATGCATCTTTAAACTTAAGCTGTCAAACATATTTGATATATTTGGGAATAGATTCTAAGGTGCGTTAAACTTATAATGTCACAGAAAAAGTTTTTTTGACAAAAAGAAAAAAAACAACAGAATGCTATATTTGTGCTTTGAAATTCTAACGCTCCCCAGAGAGAGTTGCTTTGAAAAAAGATAGGATTTTGCTTATTAATAATTAGTGATGAAAGCCATAGGGATTGGTAAATGTTGACAATAATATTAGATGTTTCATTCTGTTGAAGACTGTACATGTGTTGTGCTGGTAAATTGGTGTAAGTTGCAGTAGCAGCTATGTTGATGTGAATGTTCTGTCATAGAATCTGATGTAGATTCATCAGAAATAGTTGCTATGGGAATTTGTTGCTATGGCAACATAGAACATTCCATATCTATTATTTTGTCCCTACAGCCCTACATGAGGGCCTGCATGGGGGGGTAGTGATTACGAATTACACAAAATTTTCGCCGCCTATTACGAATTACGTTAAGGTCTCAGAGCTGATTACGACTTTATGATTTGCGGCTAATGTCCAATTACGAATTACGTTGATTTTTGCGGAGGCTGCCTACGAATTACGAAGTCTAAAACGGCCTGATTACGCCTTACAAAAAAGGGCTTGCAGGCCCTCCTACATGTAGCCTTTAAGTGCTACGTATGTTCAAATATGCTGTCCTACACTACAGATTTAGGTAGTCAATTCTGTTGCCATTATTGCAAAGTTCTGTATATTGTATTTTTGTTTTAAGTTCTGATATAATGGTAACAATGTTTTGTTCTCACTCACTCTGACTATCTCACTCTCTCTCCAGCTTGTTCAGAATCTTTTCATTACAAATGTAACTGTGCCTCTCTACGTCTATTTCAGTCTTAGCATCCTCTAGTACCATATACTTACAGCAACTAAATGAACGTTTGCCCCTGGTTGGTATTGTAACAGTGGGGGGTTTATAGGCGCAACCAACTGATCCGGCAAACGGGTCTAGACCTTTTAGCGGAGAGGTTAGAGTGTCTGCCTGTGGACTGGTGCCCGGGTTTGGTCGTGGGTTCGAACCCCGGCCCGGGACCAGTGGGGTTTTTACTGTCTCCACTTGTTTCTTACAGTATCTTCTATGAGTTTAAGCATTTTTTCTTAGCCTTCCAATGGCTTCTTTTACTATCAATGATTCCCGAATTTATATTGACTTATGCATGATTTGGTTCTTGCTATGCTAATACTAAAGCAATTAATTATTGTCTCTGTTTTGTGTTCTTTGACTCAGTAGTGATACATCTTAAAATGTTATACAAAACACTGTTTTACACTTTTTGATTATTACTGGAGTTTCTATTTTAATCATGTCTCTAACTACTTCTTTTAGGTATGAATATGAAATTCTGGTATAAAGTTCTACACTTCAAAATATAGAATGCTCGTATCAAGAAGGTTGCTTGACAATTGTTACAGATTTCTGTTAGGTTAGTTGAAAGACTCTACTGAGAGAATATACAAAACTGTATTGCTAAGGTTGCAACTTGCGCTGCAACTTTTGATCCAAAGGCAGGGTTGCAACCTTCACTGCTCTACATTCACAGATCTGTTGGTAATTTGCTTGTAAAGGTTTGTCATGTTATAGTATAGTAGAAATTCTCTTGTGGCTAGCTGTTATTGAAGTGAAAAATTTGGCTACCATGGTTGTAAAAGTACATTGTACCAAGCTAGTGACTGTCCAAGTTACATTTTATAGTGTAGAAGATAGACAGAAACCAATGTGCATTGTGTATTCGCTAGCCTGTTCCATACTGGTATACACTAGTTTGAAATGCTGTACAGACAGAAATTTAAACACATGGGGACAAAATTGACAGTCATATATATTATATAGTCAAGGGAGACAATGTTAAACATAACCATAACTGACACAGATTTGGTGCATTGAAGAGCCAGTGTCACAAAAAACATTGATGATAACCATAGTGTGAAACAGACAGGCAATGTGCAATAAAAGTCAGGGCTTGAAATCAGTGCAACATTCCCATTGTCAAAGAACAGACTACATTGTATGATGTTTAGCAGGATTTGTCGGTCAATGTTAAATGTGGATGTCAGGTCTTTCTGTCATAAAACCCACGATGTATTATGCATATAGCAAAGTAACTATATCTCTGCTGACATTTCTGACCAGACAAAATTCTGTGACCAGTAGTAAGATGTGCTTTAAGTCTGTATTCCATAATACAGAATTGACAATGTTGCAATGTTGTAGGCATGTAAAAGGCCAATTTCTCCTTATTGAGTACCATAATAGAGCAGTAGCACCTTAGAAAAATGTTTCTTACATCTTTGATTGACCAATGAACGAAAATTAGCTCATTTTCCTTACCTTCAATGAAACAGCGTTTCACATGTAACTGCTGTCATCTTAAATTTCTTTTAAATATCACTTCATAATTCAAAACTGTGTGCCAAAACTGTTAAGTAACTGATATACTATAGGGCCCCGCTTACCAAATCAAAAGCACCTGGAGTAACATTGCAAGGTGCATTTTAAAAGCTTTTTGTGAATACTGTCGAAGACATCTTGAAATATTTTGTGACACTATTAAAAGCTCTTTGGGAGCATTGATGTTATACAGTGTAACCAACCGTAGACTGTTCAGAGATGTTGATCACTCAGTGTATGTAATACGACATGTCTGCAATTGTATTTATTTGGGCTTGTGCAATTCCAACAAGTTAAACAAGAAAGAAATGTGTAACTTGCAATATTTCTGTGTTGATTCATTAAAAGTGAGATTTACGACTTCTGCTTTTGTGTGTTTGTTCTTTTGATAGTGAGGCTTGCAAATTATGATCTTTGTCTCTTAGGCCACACCAAGTGAATTTTAGGGATGACGTCCGCGCGCGCATTGATTTTGGCCTGTTCCTAGAAAAAACAACAAGAAATTCCGCTTCCTGTAACCATGCTGTAACTATGACCAAAGAGTCACAACAGTGCCACAAATCGTCAGATTGACATGAAACCCGTAACGCGAAATGGGTAAAGAGCACATTTGCCGCAAAACAGGACAGGACGACAACTGCTGTTCCACCTGATTTATTGCTGTTTTGATGATGACTAAAAGACTTGCTTGTTACACTGTGTCACCTCATTCAATTTGTGTCCTAACATTTGTCGTCTCTTAGTATATTTCTAATCTAGACATTCTTGTTTTTAGGGCCGTTGTTTTTTTCGCCCTCTCGCATTAGATTTAGGGTCCCCAAAGGACGTCATCCATAAAATTTACTTGGTGTGGCCTTACACCTAGTTTTGACTGCGTGTCAAGGACGTCACCAAGCGGATTCCAATAGTACTGCAACATAAGCTAAGGCTACAACAATGCATATTGTCGGGTATTTCCAGGTACAATTTTAGTGTTTGTCCATATAGCCAATGCTAACTAGCAACATGTACATGTACCTTACTTGAATGAAGCAGTCATAAACTGCCATTTTACTGACTGCTGAAGCTTAGACAAAACGTTTAAAACATCTACATCAGGATATTTTCAAGTTACAAGATTGCATATAACGTAACCCTGATCATCTAGGAATATTACAAAGTAGAAAGTAAACAGTCATCAATATAGAGTCAGCAACTTACCACTCCAAAATTGCAACATGATAATACTGCCAATATACGGCCTACATTGGATATTTAAGAGCGACTTCTACATGTAGGAGTCAATTAAATAATTGCTGTAGCTCGAATTCAGCTTCATGATAGCTACACTGTACACACTCATTGGTTAATTAAAGTTACGTTGGCAAATCAACACATAGCGACGTTTGGTACGTAATTGAATGCTGATTGGCCAGAGGCAATGGAAAACTAGCTAATCAGAGTAGACATTGGAAATCTAATGTTGATAACAACAATGTCAAACAATGTTTAGCTCAGTGGTACACTTGAAGTCTTATTCCACGGGGCAAATGTTTTTCTAATACTGATTGGTTATATTTATCGAGACTGGACCAATCATCATCCACATTACGAAGTTCGTACCGTTAGGTGCAGTTCTAGTTAATTCCGCTGAGTAATACTGGCGCCCTTTGCACTGCAGCGAGTTTGAAAATAATCATACACCTTTAATGCAGCATTGATATGAAGATTAAATGTATTGACTAACAGGCAGATGAAAATAGGCTTATATTTCTTCAACGTCTTCTTGTTTCACAAAACAGTCTTAGAATGTTGTCGTGGTAGTCCTTCAGAACGTGATAATTTACATGAAATGCGCATTCCCCCACTTACATGTATCATTATCCGATAACATATTCCTTTATGTTTAAAGTTAAAACTTTAGATCCAACACAAAAAGTTCTCTCACCTAGAGCTTTCGACCAGTCATTCTGGTCTTCCTCAGTAGACTGACCCAGTGAGGCTTGTCACGTGGCTTCTTTGACGTGTGACGTCAACACTGGGTCAAAGGTATCTGGTAGACGATGTGGTCCCCGTCGCGGTTAAGTGAAGGGTGATGGGCCCTGATGTAAATAGCCTCTTTCACTCCTCTCAGCAATGGCCAAGAGACCGTCAAACAGCTCCCCAAGCGCTCAAGGTTATACTGCAGGCATATGTAACACACACAGGCTCACAGCTTAAAGCATTTTGAAGCAGAATTGGATGCTGTTGATCAACAAAAAAAGACACACCGTTGCATTTGCGTTTGTAACGTCTTCTTGTTCAGTGCTTTCGTGCTTTATAACACTGATAAGGATTGAGTTGAATTGATTTGATTCGAAATGGCAAAGTTTGAATCAGGCAGCGGCTTTCAGCTTAAGATTGAGATTTAGAATTTAAGGCATTAGTGATAATGTGTTCCTCTTTCACATGCATGTACATGAGTTACTATGCGGCTTGTACAATGCCATACAGAATCTCTGTAAGACCGTTAATCATAGTAACTAACCTTACAAATAATCTGTGTGGCATTGCAAGAGAGAAGAGCAAATCTAGCGGAAATACTCTGCGGATTTTCAAGATTTAAAATCCATTTCCCTACTTGAAAAGAGGATTTTTGGATTAAGAAAACTGCTGCAGACTGATATTTTCCACGTAATCATACAGGAAATGAGGAATGTTTTAAAAAACATCGTACAAGGTTTGAGCAGATGTGGAAAACCAATCTATCTGTCTTTATTACCTTCGTCAGAAGGCTATGTGTTTAGGTACACCATACATAGGGGTTGCTGATTTTTTTTCAATCGGTTAAAACTTGGGGTGTGGTGCATGTATCTTTATGATATTTGGTAGGTAGGATGAAGTTGGGAAAAAGAAGGTCAAGATCAATTTTAGGTACTCTAGCGATTTTGTAAGCTACGTAAGCCAAAGTTACGTTAATAATGGATATGTAGGGACGTATTTTTTATAGTGTCAACCGGAACGATGAGATAGGTATTTCTATGTGCGCTCTCGCTATTGATATTAATTTGGCGTAACTGTTCTTTTTAAAGCTGAATTCATTTTTAATTGTTAGTGAATGTGTAAGGGTTGATTACGTCACAATAAGCATCGTGACTATGTTGGAAAATGTCCATACTCGTGTAACGTGTGTTTCTGTACAAATCCTTTGGTTCACATACCAGCAAAGTAAAAGTCAAACCGTATACAGCAGCATATTCCTGATAACCCAGGGCCATACATGACGAAGGTATATGAAGTCATCGACCTCTTGTTTTGCATGGGTTATGCTGGTGTAGCCCAGCCGGGCTCTGAAGTCGGGAGGGCACTGACCGTCGTGGTCATAATTAGGACCGCTTTTAGGCTATGTTGATTTCATTATATGGATGACATCCTCTGCTAACCCCAAAACTGATGCGAGCGTACGAATAAAAAGAGTTTGGCAAAAAAGGTTTTGCCTTCATTATGGAATCTACGTGGTCATCAGGGTGGTCATGGAGGTTGAACAAATGACTAAACACACAGAGTTCGGCATGGCGAATAATAACAGACTTTTCATTTTTATTTCTTCAAAATTTCTTCTTTTCCTTTGGAATTGATTTTGGCATTCTACGACATTAGTATCGTTTTACGATATATATGCATACAAGTGTGTAACATATTTTGCATATAAGTGTCTACACGTGTCTAACATATTTTGCCTTTTTTTCCCATTCTGCAGCTGTGCTGTACGATTTACAGTGTGGCTGGAAACTTGTATTTTTGGAAACGGACAAAAATTCATGCGAGCCTGGATGTTACCCAAACAAATAATCAAATCAACATGGCCTTACATTTAGAAAAAATCCTTAGCGCTGACGCTCAGTGGCTGTAGGATACCGGGGTGTCAGACAGGCGGCCGCCGCGAAGCAAATCTACCGACCCAAGCTTTGCGGATAGGTAAGATCATTTTTCAGTCCCTTTTCGTCACCGTTGAGGAAGGATATCTACCCAAAGCAATAGCAAATCTTTCACAATAGGCGCTCTATTATATGGCAGATGTTTTTTTGATGGTGTGACCGTGTGTTTTTGTGCCGTCAACGATAAATGTTAGATATATAGCAAACTGTCACCGTCGAGAAATAATATTTACTCAAAGCAGTAGCAAATCTTTTGGTGGTGCGCTGTTATACGGCAGTTTTCGTTTTGAATGGCGTGTTTTTTTTTACCCTCAAGAAATACTAGGTATAAAGCAAAATGTTACACTTCCAATTAATCCATATTAGGTGGTTGCCTTACATTGTGGGAGTTATTGCATTTAAATATGTAATGGGGTAAAATAACTCCAAAGTAGGTACATAATCGTATTATTGTATGGCTTTTGGAAGATTGTTTACACGTGATACTTTTCAGAACAGGTTTTTTCCCTTTTGCTATTAATAGCTGCAAAAATCCCTGCAACTCTTCGTGAATAAAATCAGGTGAATAGATTAGATGGATAGAATATGTGTCTTCACGAAGACACCGGTTTTATTTACATCTGCTCACTTCATGTTAAACTCTTGACTGAAAAATGGTCGCGCACTGGTCCAGGAAATGGAAACGTGTCTTGAAGCCATGTACAGTCGTCCTGTTGTTTCCAAGTGTCATTGCCCTGCATTCCGTAGGTTGTGAGTTCGAACCCCGGCCGAGTCATACCAAAGACATTAAAAATGGTGCATACTGCTTTCTGTGCCCAGCACTAAGCATTTGGGAAAGAGTATGGGAGTTAAACACGCACCACTACCGGTGGACTAGCCCCCCGTTGTATTGCACCACTGCGTGGTCCAAGGGCTACAGAAACGGATATGTGGGCCGCCCTATGCACCATATGTAGGTGCGGGAAGGAACTTTTGATGTTAACTTACTCTTATACGTACAGAAGAAGTAATAGAAAGGTATATCACCATGCATTCGGCGCAACACACGAGCTTCTGTATTTATACAGCCGGTGTGACTTCCTTTCAACGTAACACACCAGCTTCTCTGTATAGTTGATATAACCGCCCTTCGGCGTGTAACACACCAGCTTGTGTATCTGTATAGCCGGTATATAACCGGTATAACCGCCCTTCGGCGTGTAACACACCAGCTTTTGTACTGTATAGCCGGTATACCGGTACCGCCCTTCGGCGTGTAACACACCAGCTTTTGTATCTGCTGTACAGCCGTCATAACCGCCCTTCGGCATAACGCACCAGCTTCTGTATCTGTATAGCCGCCCTTCGCCGTAACACACCAGCTTCTGTATCTGTAGAGTTGATATAACCGTCCCTTGGCGTAACACACCAGCTACGCAGGCACAGGGCGGCCCGTCAGTTATTTTGTAAGATACAAACTACGCCAATCACCTGCATTATTAATGACGAATATTACACTGAGAATTCTTGAGGAAGCGTGGGTCGCAAGGCCATCTAAAGTAAATTGGACATCAAAAGGACATGGCCGTCCAACAATTTGTACACCACGCTGTCAGCGAAATGGTTTCCTGTTGGAGAGGTTTTATAACGGGCGTCATGCCGGGAGCAATTCACTCTGGTATTTGTTCTCTTAATTGAAATTTTTCATGGTGATGAAAAACGTGATAGTTTGCACGTAAGCTATGCGTGCATTGCATGGACACGTCATTGACATAATGAGCATGGACTTCTAAACATGTAAACACTCAAGTGAATACAAGGAAGTGTAACCCCACGCACATAGTTGTAAGTCCATATAAGCTGCTAGGGGGACCAAACCCACACCACTTATTACTGACAGGAAAAGCTATCCGCCACTCAAAAATCAAGACCATAGCATGTCCAGGACAAAAGATACAAAAACCGGAAGTTCTGCTGCAGTACCAAGGTCAGCAACCAGGAGGCCCAAAATCGACCCTGGCCTTTGCCTACCCAACACCTACCCACATACCAAATATCACTACAATCCATCCAAAGGTTCAAAAGTTATGCTGGCCGTAAATGTCCGTAAGCACAAATACACAGACATGCAGACACACACACAGACAAACAGGCAGACACGCCTAAAACAGTACCTCCATTTTTCATGGAGGTAAATACACCGGATGAGGAAATCTGTCTGATATTGACATTTACTGCCATTTCTTGGCACATTACATTTTAAGTCGGCCGGGAAGTAAGATCGGCTGTGGTTGGCTGGTGTTCGGCGAGGTCGGCTACTGTTCGCCGAATGTTTCAAAAGCTGAACGTCTTCTTGTTAGTAGTAGAACTCAGTGACATTTCCACTGTAAAGGTTTCTCTGAGTCCACTCGATCCCTAGCTTGAACGCACCACATATCACATGTCAATAGCACTTAACTCTATGAAATAAAGACTAAGCTTTAACTTCCAACACTTAGATTACAGAATTGGGACTTACCCCAAATTTTTACCCCGTGCATGCTAAGCATTTAACTCGATTTCCTCTCTTACTTTCGTCAGATAAGACACCGAAAATGCTATATAGAGAGTCATCGGTCAGTTCTTCACATGTATGGGTCATCTGCTGTCTTCTGATGTTTTATTATCTAGTGAAGATCCACTTAAGACCCTGAAGGACAAGTTGGGATCGGGTTTTGTTCCAGGAAAAGAAGCACGCGGACCATTACATGCAGAACGTGCCTGTAAGCGCATCGGGGTGACCTGGATACACACACGGAGTCACGTTGTACACGTTTCTATAACCAAACAGGGATTTCCGTTATAGCGTAAAACCTGTCAAATCAATCAGCATTTTAACCTTTGAGTCGTGTATACAACGGTGTGGCACCACAGAAGAATGTGTAATGTGTTCAGCTATATAAGGGGGTATGTCAAATAATGTTTTCCGTGGTTCCCAGTTGAAAACAGCTTCTGTGCCCTGCATGTGAAAGCGATTCACATGAGCAAACGAAAATGTCTAGAACGTATGTGTGTGTGGGCGTACCGTTCAGCAGTGTTGATAAAACGTTGTGGAGAGAAAGAACGTCGTTCCGGGCACATGAAGAGTGGACTCCGTTCTTCTACAGGATAGGCCTATTAGTAAGTGACTTTAAGCAACGGGTCAAAGGTGGTTGGAAGTCGGTATCGTCCCCCAACCAGGTTCAAAGTTGATTGACCCTTTCGACATAGTTTCTTTCACTTTCTTCACCAAATAATCCTGTTCAATGTTCCCGAAAAGGAGCGGCAAAATGTTCTCTCAGCGCGGACCAACTCCGCGGTATGTTACCTGTCTTTCTGGTCAATTTCCAATCTATCCAGCCGCTTCCCGAAGCCTGTTGGTAGATGTATCTGTATCTGTATAGCCGGTATAACCGCCCTTAGGCGTAACACACCAGCTTTACAGGCACGCGGCGCGGCGGCAGCTAGCTGTATATCACACCGAACGACTTGTTACACTCAATCTTTGCACATTTGACTGTAGGAGTTATTTAAAGCTTTCTAGTGATGATGCCCCAACTGTGCTCGGTGGCAACGAGTACCACTCTACGATAGTTCTGGGGAAATACGAGTTTTTGAATACCTCAATTCTTGGTTGATAACTCTGATATTTGAAGGCATGACTGTTTCTTGTTCTTTTCTGGGCTGGTATCAAATACTTAGTGGTTGGTACATAAAATATATAATATAATAGATGCTAAAAGATCAGAGTTTTGCCCAGGCGCCGTACATTCTGCCGACGCGCTGCCCAAACCTACCGTGAAAAGGGCTGGTAGAAAGTTTGATGAGTCCATTCTTGCTGTGTTAGAACAAAGTTAATTCCCTCCCCAACGTGTTGATTGAATGTGAAGAACGATAGATCATGTTATAATGACATCTCTCCCCCGATCGATAATACTTTAACCTGTAGCCTCACTAGACGTAGCCTGACTATCGATCCAGAAGGTTCCATTCAGGACAGCGCTCTCTGCCATCCCTTGGGTAGATTTGTTTAGTGGCGTTAAAATGCCCCGTGCCCTAACCTTGTCAAATATGTCGCGAGAAATATTGAGGAGCCAAACTAATTTAACAAGATATCAGACATGTCATTCGTCTGTGAAGAAGTTTTTTTTTAATGTCTTGTTCCATTAATTTTTCCACTGGCTCTCTGGAAACAGGCAAGCATGTAGTAGGCAATTAGTAGTAAGACAATAGATGAGATAAACTTTTCTGGGACCTTTGACCTAAATTCCTACGGATGGCACCAAATTTGGCTCCCTTTTAGAGACTCTTAAAGTTACAGAAATCAGAAATAACTAAAACGAACAGTCGCAAACCATGTACCAGCTACACTCATATGTATGTATTTTGTACCATGTATATGTAAAATATGTGTATATATTTGTTTTGAACTTATACCATAGCTAGGTAAACTGTATCTTTGTCATATGTTTTGTCAGACCGTTATCTCTTTCTCTCATGACCAATGAAAATCGGCCATTAGGTTGATTTGAGCTTCCCATGAGTAAACTATGTTTCAAACAGGTAGTGGATGGTACCTGGAACGTCTGACCGTTTCCAAAATCATATCCAGTTGCATAAGTAACTGTCTTTTGGCGTATCTTATTACCTGGGCAGACACCACATTTGCGTTGCGCAGTACAGTGCCTAGTTAATACCTTTGAAAATCCTTTTTTCTCTTGAAAGTTTTGGTCCATTTTGAAGGCACAGATAGGGTCTAAACTTTCCTACATTGGTCAAGTTTTGTTTATTTCAGCAGTTTAGTGGGCGTAGTGAGAGATGTGAGTGGTTAGGTCTTGTCTGGCCAGGCGGATGGATACCATGGAAAATGTAGCCGGTCAAAGTTGAGGTTTTGTTACTATCATCAGCTGTGGCGGGAATTTGAGGTGGTCGACCCCCTGTTTCCTTTCTATTTTTGGAAATCAGACCCTTGTTGCTACCTGGTGCAGAAAAAATTTTGGGATTTAAGTATGGGCAAGTACTTTCATGAGGACTTCTTATAGTGTATTTAAGCATGTGTTCCTATGGACAAATCTAATAGTACTGTCTGCCCCATATAATGGTTCAAACAAACTCACCGGAAGCAAGACCTTCATGTACAGACGCAGCATCCGGGACTGGCTGATTCTGTTACACACTGTGAGACAGCGATGACTAGGGATGTGCATGATATCTAATCACAGTATAACTACGTTCAGACGACACCGAGATGAACTTCCCACTTATCTTTGCAATACCTTTACAGGATATTAATTTATTGTCATATATAAGGCCACACCGACTTAATTTTATGGATGACATCCGCGCGCGCATTGATTTTCGCCTGTCCTCAAAAAAAAATCACGTCCTCCAAGGCTTTGGCCTGGCTCTAGGCCTGGGTAGTCCATGGTAGTTAGCAACAATGCAGAGCCGATGGTAACTCTGGAGGACGGCACCCAGGCTACCGAAGCTCCACGACTCAAAAACTCAGTTACATACGTACAGTGCCGATTCATAAACTCCGCAAAAAAGCCAGCATGTGTCGGCCTGTCGTATACGTCGCTATGTACTGCTGGAAATTCACAATACTAGTACCAGCTTTGTATTCCTGTGGTTTAGTAACATTTTTTTTTTGGCCGGAATTTTTTTTATTCGCCCGCGCGCACTAGTTTGGGGGTTTTCAGAGGATGTCATCCATAAAATTAAGTCGGTGTGGCCTAAGGAAGTGGGAAGGATTCTTAGAAATGAGGCCACCACGGAGATCTAAGACTCGCACAGTGCGTGGGACAAAACGTGATTGAAGTGTGGCGGCATTAAGGTGGCAGAACACAGTTTTCGCCCTATGGGGATTCCTATAGTTAAGCACCCCGAGGTGACTCACTTCGACGCGGTAAAAATTATAGTAGGGTGCACTAGAGAATCACGGCCAACTAAGATGTTGAAATGTACACTATATTCTACAAAATAACTGAAAACCAAATAACATAATGACGACCACTTTGATTTGGCCCTCTACCGGGGTCAACGGAACCGTAGCCGGCTCACCCCGGAACGCGGTTGCGTAATGCCGCGCATTTATACACGAACAGGGAAATCTTCACAATCCAAATCATACGGTGTACAAGCCGATACATTTCTATACCAGTTCACTCATGGCTACCTCTCACATAAGTCGCTCTAGCCAGGATGCAAGAGGTTTGTCTGCACTACTTTGACCCGCGTCACACATCACAGAACATGGCCTCACGAACAATGCCGAACTCCCCCCAACCATGCACGATTGGGAGGAGGTTGGGAGCAAGTCGGCTGTGGTTGGCTGGTGTTCGGCGAGGTTGGCTACTGTATTGCTGCGCCAGCCGAATGTTTCAAACATTCGGGAGTGGACGGGGAGGTTGGGCCATGGTTGTGGACTGGTTGGCTGGTGGTTGTGAGTAGGCCTAGGACAGCAGTGGTTGAAGCGTTGTTGGTAGTCAAATTCTCGAGGTCCTCGATCGCGAAGGAGTTTGAAGATTCAGTTTTCAAGCCCTGAGACTATTTTTTACACCTTTAATGTTGAAAAGCTTCGCATCACTATCAGCTGCAGATGTCTGGATTTGTGCAACTTGGAAATGCCTCTGTTATAGCCTCCAAAGCATGTAAAAAACTGGAGGTTTGGGGGGTCTTCATGGTCTTTGGGAGCTTTTATGGCCTTTTATGTGCTACTTTCTGATTGCATATAGACAACATAGCCGGCCTGGTTGAAATACCCCCGTTTTTTTGCTATATCAGAAAACAGCCGAAGACCACCAAAGTTCTATAAGCCTGCTATGGAGGCTAGCTCTGTTACACATAGCCAAAAATATCCCACCACTCTCTTGATATGCAATATCCGTATCCTATAGGAGCGAGGGTGCTTTTCAAGGCTCGTCAGAGTGCGTGGCGGTCCCACACAGGGAGGTGTTTGATGTAAAAATGAGCTCATTAAGCAGGAACCACGCGGCACGGCTAAATCTGACGGGCGCCCTGAAGAGTGAACTGAGATGACCCGACATCTCCCAACGTGAGGCCGCACACAGGAGCACGAATGTATCCAGAACCGTGCACATTTAGAGCTATGCCGGAATGGGTTGGGGATAGTTAGGCCATGTTGATTTGATTATATGGATGACATCCGCGCGCGCATGAATTTTCGGCCGTTTCCAAAAAAAAAGTTTTCAACCATACTGTAAGTCGTACAAAACAGTTGCAAAATGAACAAAAATATACCATAAGTTACAAAAAAATTAATAAAAACTATACCAATGTCGTAGAATGCCAAAATCAAACGAAAAAAGACGAAATTGTAAAGAAATGAACTTGAAGACTATATTATTCGCCAAACCATATTCTGTGCAATTTGCTCAACCCTCATGACCACGTAGATTTCATAATGAAAAGAACTTTTTTTTTTGGCAAAACTTTTTTTTTATTCGCACGCGCGCATCAGTTTCGGGGCTCCCGGAGGATGTCATCCATATAATCAAATCAACATGGCCTAAATAACCAAATGAATCAAGGAACCACCCCTACTCTTCTCGACTGTGTTTACGGCAGTGACAGTGGGTGTCACTGGAAGACAGAAGAAAATGTCCAGACTATGCATGGT